>NC_141152.1:322500-622500 GCF_053477565.2 Lygodium microphyllum | reverse complement strand
ATCTCATGGTTTTAAGATTGAAAAGGAAGAAACTGGCTTTTGATGTAGCCTTGGTGAAGTGTCTTTTAACCTTTGAGCCTTGGAAAACACCTCAAACTTTAAGTCAAAAACCAATGTATAAATCTTTCAACTATTGGTTATTGGAGCGATGCTTGATGTGAATGATGGTGAAGCCTTCAAGTTGGATGGCTGACACTCCTCTTCATATTGATACTAAATCAATTAGCTTGCTATGATATCAATGTTGCTTATCTTTACCATATAATAGTCAACATTTGAATGAAAAATAAGAAGAGAACAAATAGTACAAGAGAAGAGAATTCTAAAACTTGCACAACACAAGAATGGATACAATCTCTCCCTATACATGGGTAAGCACCTCCCCCATGCATGTATTTATAATAATAATAATAGATTAAGCTTTTATGCTCAAAATACATTGAAAGCATCCTTTTTAAGTTTTTACTTTTTCTCACCTTTTATAATAATAATAATAGATTAAGCTTTTATGCTCAAAGTACATTGAAAGCATCCTTTTTAAAGTTTTTACTTTTTTTCACCTTTTATAATAATAATAATAGATTATGAACCTCCCCCATGCATGTATTTATAATAATAATAATAGTTTAAGCTTTTATGCTCAAAATACATTGAAAGCATCCTTTTTAAAGTTTTTACTTTTTCTCACCTTGAACGACTTGCTGTTGTGCAAATAAATCAAAACATACTCTATTCTAATAGCTTTACAAACATAATATTGTCTTCTCTAATAAATACATAAAGATAAATTTATTGCACATGTTTGCACCTAGAGTCCTTATGCTAATAGGGGTATACAAAATATAATGCATCTCATAATATTTTTTCATGCTATCAAGTGTATAAATTCCATGCATTAAAATGCGTACTCCAAAATAATAATTTAGGAGTTACGTCGAGAGGCTGCAAGGGAGAGAGTTAGCTCAATTTTCCCCTATCCTGGTCTTCGACCTAAGCCATCTTCTCTTATGCTCTTCCATCTCAAAATCCATTCCTTCCTTATCTCTCGAATCTACTTGCGAACGATGGCCCCCAAGCAAAGAATGTCACGTGCGGATGGCAATCCTACAACCAACAACAAAGCTTCAGGCGAAGGCATCACTGTCAATCCAACTGGGATACTAGTCGTAAGTAATGTATTTCCAAATTGATAGATGCTTGCTTTGATACTCGTATGAGGTACGTTAGGCCCCATACTATGATACACAAGTATAGGTCATCGGAAAGGATAAATTTCCTCTCACATATTGGAAATCTTGCAAAGTGCATGTATCAAGGGAAGTTAGTTGCACCTACTTGCATATGGCTTATTCGTTGATAGAGAAATTACAAGGAAGAATCGGTTAGGGGTTATGAATCGCATAATCATAAAAAGAATGACATTAAAAATTGTGCATACAAGTGTTAAGTAAATTTCACATAGAATTGCTCTTTGATCCTAAGGGGGAGAGCAGATATGCGATGGAAATGTTATCATGTCTATGCTTGCATTGTTTGGGAAGAATACAATTGGTTTTGTTGGTTCATCAAACAACATCCAAAGTGCTTTTACATTCAACTAATTTTTGGGTTGTTGTTTGGATGATTATTCCAAGTACTTTTGTGATTTATGGTAAATTCATGTCAAGGGTTTGTGATGACAAGTTGCCATGGGGGATAAAGGAATGTTTTCTTGGAAAATGATATTAGGGCTGAATGCCTTGTTTGTGCTTGATTCTTAACGAATTTAATTAAGGAAGGATATATTGCACCAGTGGATCACCTCCATGATTGCACTATGGATTAACCCAAAGAGGGCACTGCTTGATTCATGGGCCGAAGGTCAAGTGGTGAAAAGGCCAACCACGGGAATGATGTTTCACTCCTAGATAGCTTGTGGGTCAGGTGGAGCTCTGGACACCCCTTGCTAGGCCTAGAATGGAGTTGAAGACCTCCGTGGCCCCCAACGTCTGGGCATGTTCAGAGATCCTATTCTAGATAAAGGATAGAAATTGTGGTGCCATGTGATTTGAACTAGTTACTTCTACAGAGGGCAGAAGGAGTTACTTTTGTTGGATAGAAGGGATACATAATTTCTCTTGTATGGGCAGGAGACAAATATTAATGTGAAGATAAGTTAAGGAATTTGCTTGGCCTTGTTTGTCAATGGATTACTTGCTTTGTATTCATGTATGTGCTATAGATTATGCGAACCAACCCTATTCCTTAAAAGGCTTAATTAAGGAAGCTAATTTAAAATGTCACATATAAATATGATGGGACCTAACTAGGTAACTAAAGAATTCCTATTGAGAGAAGCCGGTGGACGGAACCCCTAACGGGTCAGGGTGGTCCCAGAGAACAGGGAGGCTTCTCGCATGGTTTTACCGATGGCCAACCCTTATAAATTGTTAGGATAGAACCCCGATTCATGCCGTTTTAGGGGACTAGAATGGGACTATGCCCTATGGGTAGAGAGGTTGAGCAGCGCATCCCTCTTGTTTCCCATTCTCTTTGAACCAAGTGCGGTATGGGTCAGCTTCAACTTGGATATCTCTGCGTAAAGTAGGATGTCCAGGATGACGCGGTGCTAGAATGCTGACAGGAGACCTTGGCCACTAGGAGCCCAGATTTTAGGTCGATCCTAGTGGGTTCAGCTGCAAACATTGCATTGTGAGGCGGATTTGAGAAACCCTAGGTGTGACAAACCCCGAAACATTCCACGAGAGTGTCGGGCAACGACACTTAGATTTGTTGTCCTTGGTCAATTTATCTCCAACAATCTGAGTAATTTGAGATGTGTCAAATTTTGATGCCTAAAATTTCAAAAAAACCAGCAATATGTGCTATCCCAATCAAGCATTCAACAACATGAACCAATCCAGTGCCTCAAATGGTCAACCCGAGACAAAAAATGCACCAAAGTAGCCCAAAAAATTCATGTAAATTCCCTTCCAAGAGAATGGATACCATACATAAGCTCAAATTTGTTCATATACATTTATACATGATGCCCATACATCATGCATTGGCTGTACAACAAAAAACATCCAAAACCGAGCTCAAACGGTGCTCATATGATCCAAAAAGCATCAAAATAAGAACTTAAAATCAATCAATTTCTTTGTTGTCTTTCTACAAATTTTTTTGTGCCAGAATGAAGTCCCAGTCAAACTGAAGCTACATAAACTTTTTTGTTAATTTTTTACCATTTTTTTGCCTCCAAAATGACACCCAAAAATGGCATAAAATCGGCCTTACAACAAGAATGCTAAACTCTGGACACTTATTTAACATGCAATTGTGGCAATAATCTAAGTTACCAGTTACATTTTCAGTTAAAAGAGATGTAGCTTCATGGTGCGCTCTTTCTATGACCTCCATATCAAGTCACAACAGCAGTTTCTGATTTGCAATGGCTTCACAGGAAGCAACACAATTGTCCCATTTTACTTCAGCATGTGCCCTGCAACGTGAGGGAGCAGGATCTGCATCCTTTAGAATAACTGTTTCTTTCATGAGGTCCATAAATAGTTGTCAAAATGCTTAACTGTGCATCTGAAAGTGCTGGTCCACTTTTAAGGTCAAAAGAGTACACCTTGCTCTACTCATATGGGGTGCTACAGTACTCATAGTTCATTTTGCATACATTCAAAATGAGGTGTCATTATGCAATCTCTTAGCAGAGAGGATTCTACCTCTGTTCATAACGTCTCTATGCATGGATGCTTAATTTATGAAATGCTACCTTTGTCGACAGGTGAAAAGGTAAGCTTACCATGACGCATCAATAGGAAATCCATGCTTTCTCAATGGTGTACGCCTCTCTCTGTCCAGGCTTGTGCATGTAGATCAACAGACCTTTTTGTAGTTCCAATTAACACCATTTGGTTAAACCTTGCTGCAAGTGAGGGCAGTAGTGAGATAAGACATGTCCAGATAGGATGTGCTGACATTCGAGGCCATCAATAGTGTTATCGTTTAAAAAATTAAAAAAAAGGATAAGAGAATCTTCGAGTTGATACAGTGCCTCAGCCTGTAGGATGTCAGATTAAGGGAATTGAGGATGTTGAAATAGTAACTGCCTTCAAACCTCCTTAATTTCTCAAAATCTAGTGCAAGCTGCTGCTGAACTGCCCAAATTCAGTTGCAAAATTTCTCATGCTAATTTACTGAAGCAAGAAGCACATGTGAAAATTTGGATAATCATGGAGTTTGAGTGCCCTCCTGCCTCATATATACGATTCCATTTGGATGGATTAACCCTTGTTTCAATTTTGGTGATCTATTTTGGAGACACTCTATATCTCTGTTTACTGGTTCTAAAGGCCACCCTGCCTGCGTATTATTGCAGCATACCTCACATCTGATTCATAGAGTTCTCCTTTGGTTTTGATATTCCTCATATGCTCTGATACCAACTGAGAAACTTCAAGTAGTGGAAGACCAGAATGGAGCAAATTAGTGGTCAGGAGCTACATAATGCCCTCTTCTTCTTTATTCTTCTCATCTTATCTTCTCTTCAATTTTTTTCTTACAAGTCTCTTTCACACACTTAATACAACCATGGATAAAGCGTAGGATTTTTTCCTTATTTATCAACACTAAGAATGTGTAGGAAGAGGAGCAAAGAACACCACAAGACCTACAAAGGAGATTCACTAAGTTCAAGAAAGGAGATAGGGTAGTGATCTTGCTAGGAGCCAAAGGCCAGGGGCAAGCAAGCAAGCCAATAGAAGTACTCGCAGCCAAGGTCAAGGAGGTCAATTTAGCCAAGGAGAGGGAGACACCCTGACCTATATTTGTAGCCAATGACCTGACCAAGAAAGTGGAATCAAGTCTCAGTGTCCTCTTGCAAGATTATATAGACGTCTTTTCTTGGTCCTTGGAAGAACTCAAAGGGGTAGATCCGAGTGTAGTGACTCACAATATACCCACCATGACACCCGACGCAACGTTAGTCCAGCAGGCGACCATATCCCATGAATCCAAATCATGCTCACGCTGTCAAGGAGGAAATTGATAAGCTAATGAGAGCAGGATTCATCTATGAGATTGAACATACGGACTGGGTTTCACCCATAGTCATTGTACTAAAGAAAAACATGAAGATCAAAGTGTGCATCAACTACAAAAGGTAAACGCTGCTACGAAGAGGGATAGTTACCCATTTTCATACACTGAACACATGCTCAAGAGAGTGACTAGTAAAGAGGCCTACAGTTTCCTAGACGGCTTCTCGGGTACAATCAAGTGCAAGTGCACATTGATGATAGGCACAATACTACCTTTGCCACCGAGTGGTGTTGATAAATATGACATATCCTAAGTCATATCCTATGGTTGTATGTCTCTAAAGTAGAAGCATATGTAAAGTGTCCTTAAGTTGGGGGTATCTATCACTGGAGGATACCACTTGTTGTAGATAGAATGAATGGAAGAAGAATAATGAAGGAGAAGATAGCAGGTAGTTCATGACCGTCACTACTTGCTCCATTTTGGTCTTCCTCTACTTTCAGTGTATCAATTGGTATCAGATCCCTCCCTTGAAATAACTTCTCTATGCCATCACTAGCTTTTCTCTTAGAAAAAAATTGACACATTTTGCATTGGAGTAGCTATTGCAACCTAAACATCTTGCTTCGCACATGCGGGGCCACCTGCCTCTTCTCCTTCCATTTTCACAGGAACTGTCTCGGATTGATTTCCCCATATTGCAAGGCCTATAGGTTCACTTAACGGAAAGCATGAATATGTGTGACCAATTGAATTGACCCATGATGCCATCTATGTCAAGCATTGCTGCATCCTTGAGGAAATGCATTGACAATACAGTCCCTAGCAGCAATTCTACCAGAAGGTGCTGTTAAATATAAGAAACTACATAACCTTCTCATCTGACAAAAACCAAAGGTTGCAACATCGTTACAATAGTCAAGCCGTTTATTGTTCAGTGTCTCCAATGCAAAAATCCTAGTTTTGTTCCGCCAAAGCCATGCAGGCTCAGAATATGTGCAATGTACTTCAAGATGCCACTTTGGAACGATCATGATAACTCAAAGGCATGTCTGCAAAGTTGTTGATCCGAAAATGGGAGTCCTTTGCTTCTACGTGTTCAAATGATGAGCGAGCATGAGCCTTAGAGCCATGGAGGTCGTGCATCGGACCAAGAAGAGCTTCAAGGTTTGTTGATCCACATGCACAAGCCTGGACAGAGAGAGGCGTACACCATTGAGAAGCAAGGATTTCGTGTTGATGCATCATGGTAAGTTTACCTTTCCGCCTATCGACAAAGGAAAATTTTCATAAATTAAGTGTCCATGCATAGAGATGCTATAAGCAGAGGTAGCATCCTCTCTACTAAGAGAATGCATAATGACAACTCATTTTGAATTTATGCAAAATGAACTATGAGTATATGGCAACACCCCATATGAGTAAAGCAAGGTGTACTAGTTTGACGTTGATAGTGGACTAGCACTTTCAGATGCACATGTAAGCATTTTGACAATTGTTTATGGCCCTCACAAAAGGAACAAAAAGTGTCACATATTGTTCTTCAACAGTTGGAGGATCCTTTCGGTGGCATATCTGAAATAGCTGTAAAATGCTTGAAGAATCTACTCAATATCTATTCTGGGAATGTATAGAAGTCAAGGGCAGGTTTTATGCAACTTACGGGAGGCTATTTGGAGGCCAATCTTTGCCCAACAAAATTATGGGAAATTTTCTATAGCTTCAACTTGATATTTACTTCTAGCTTGGCATAAAAAATTGCAAAAAAATTGCAGGAAAAATGGTCAATTTTAGACCCATGTTTTGATGCATTTTGGGTCATACTGACATTGTTTGGGATTTGAATTGGATGTTTCTTGTTCGTAACTGAATGCATGACATGTTGGCATCATGGATGGATGCATATGATAGTTTTTGGGCACATTTATGACAGTCATATTGCTAAAAGCTATTTTTACATGCATTTTTGGGCCATTTTTTATGCTTTGGCCTCGGATTGGACCATTGCTATTCCGGATTGGGGCATGCTACTGAATACCATTTGTGGATAGTTTGTATTGCTGATTTTTCTGAATTTGCGGCAGCCATAATGTTTGGCACGGCACAGATCACTCAAATTGTGGAAGACAAATTGACCAAAGACAATTATAGTGTTTGGTCTTATAGGATGGAGATTTTTTTGATGGGGGTAGAGGTCTATGGGACCTCATAACAGGTGATGATGAATGTCTAGAAGTTCTTGAACATCCAACTGAAGAGAAAAAGAAAGAATACAAGGATTGGATAGGGAAGAACATGAAGGTTTTGCATTGGATCTCCATATGTATTTCAGAAGCCTTGATTCCTCATATCAAAAAGGCAAGTACTTGTAAGGAGGCATGGGAAATCATAGAAAAAATGTATGGAACATGTGCAGAAGCTCGTAAGATACAACTTAAGCATAGATTACATGGTGCATGGAGATACAATCACAGTATTAGTGGCTATGTGGCAAAAATCAAGCAAATTGCAGAAGATCTTGCATCCATTAATGCACCTGCTGTGCTGATGATGATGATTTAGTGTCAGTGACACTAAATGGACTTGGACTAGCTTTCAAATCTTTGGATACCTCTATTTCAATTAGAGGAGGCTCTATGCTTGACTTTGAGGAGCTTATTGGATTGCTACTTATAGAAGAAATAAAGTTGGGATTGAATGCATCTAGTAGTGGCAAAAATGCAGGTGGAGACAGTGTTTTCTATCACCATCAAAGAGGTCGTGGCTGCTCATCTAGAGCTAGAGGCTCTTCACTTGGTCGTAGTGATTATGGTTTTTCTCATGGAAGAGGTGACTTTGGTCATGGTGACTTCATGAATAGAGGCAGGGGAGATCTTTCCCTAGAGGTAGAGGACAATATAGTCCTTCACAGAGAGATGGCACTTGTCATTATTGTGGTCAGTTTGGTCGTTTTGAGAAGGATTGTTATCACAAATAGAATGTCATATCTAGGGGTCGTGGAAGGACCCAATATGGCTACTATGCAGGCACTTATGGTAGTACAGGTTATGGATCTAGAGGTGGATCGCGTAGAGGTCACCTATTTGCTATTGAGCATGTGCTTGGGATCATGACTCACTCTCCTCATGAGAATGACTAATTTTTGGATTCGGGAGCTACAAACCACATGACTCATCATGCTGAGTGGTTTGATAGCAAGATGTAGAATGAGGAATATGTTGCCACTGGTGATTATACTTTACATAAAATTACTCATATTGGTAGTGTGCCACTTGTTACTAAAGATGGGATTGAGAACAAGCTTGGTGATGTACTTTATGTGCTCACAATAACTAAGAACTTAGCATCGGTTGGTAGATTAAGGATTGCAGGTGAGATTCAATAAGTTTGGATGTTTCATTGAAGAGTTCCATAATGGAAGACCTAGCAGGGTGATTTCTCACGGTAGAAAGAAAGGGAGACTATTTGCTTTGGACACAGGTACTCCAGTGATTCAAAACTCTATGTATGTTGAGAAAGGACATGGGCAAGATAAGGATGTGGAACTATTGCACAAAAGGATTGGTCACGCCAATTTGCAAAGATTGAAGCAAATGCGATAGAGACAGATCGTCCGTGGTCTACCGCATTTTGGATATGTGAATTTTGATCATGTATGTGAGGCTTGTCAATTTGGCAAGCAATCTAGATTGCCATTTCCAAAAAGGGGGAGAATAAGCAACTATCCTTTGGACATGGTACACTCAAATATTTGGGGCCCATGTCAGAATGTTTCCATGAGCGGAAGATGTAGATTCTATATCACTTTCATTTATGATTTTAGCAGAATGACGGGTGTAATTTATGCAGCATAAAAGTGAAACATTTGAAAAGTTTCTGGAATTTAAATCTATGGCTGAAAAGCAATTTGGATACTACATAAAATGTTTGAGGTCAGATAATGGTGGAGAGTACATGTCATATGAGTTTTATGACTTCTTGAGAGATCATGGTATCAAAAGGCAACTGGCATTATGTAGGTATACACCTCAACAAAATTGTGTGGTTGGAAGGAAGAATCGGATCATTTCAGAGAACCAAATGAACATGCCATTGTCATATTGGGTAGAAGCAGTGCATATTGCAGTTCACATTATGGATAGAACACCTACATCCTTGACTCATAATATGACCATATGAAAAAATATACTGCAGGACACCCACTGTTGCATACCTTAGAGTCTTTAGATGTGTTTGTTATGTTCATGTTCCGGATGATTTGAGAAAGAAGATGGAACCAAAGGCTGTAAAATGCATTTTTGTTGCATATCCTGATGAGAAGAAGGGATACAGAAGCTATGATCCAGTGAGTAAGGAAGTATACATAAGTAGGGATGTCAAATTCAGTGAATATGAATCATGGTACACGACCAAAATTGTAGAGGATGTTGATTCCTATGAAAGCAGTGATGATGATGGCTATGGAATGAAAATTTCAGCAAACAACAAGGCCAAAAATCAGCATGTGGAAGATGCTTTAGGACCTCAAGAGAATGTGGAAAGTAGTAGTAGCTACAGTCCATGGAGTGGTAGATTGAGAAGTGCACAAAGGAGTGCAGAAGTTGCGAAACAAAAGAGACCTATGGTTGAAATTTTAGAAGATGAATCTATAGATGATGAGTATGGCATTCCGCATGTTAAAACACATGGCACTAGAAGTGCAAGAAAGTATGTTCCACCACACGCTAGATCAATTGAGACACATGGTAGTGCACCTCAATTGAGAAGGTCAGAAAGGGCAAGGTATCCGGTTGATAGATTGACTTATAATGGGTTCATGAAGATGCATTATGCATACATGGTTTCTTATGTACAATATGTGGAGCCTACCTACTTTGAAGAAGCAATAGAGAGCAAAGAGTGGAGATAAGCAATGGATGAAGAGATGGATGCACTAAGGAAAAAAAAACTTGGGATTTGGTGAAATTACCTCATGGCAAGAAATCCATTGGATGTAAATGGGTTTATAAGGTCAAATGTAAGTCGAATGGTTCCCTTGAGAGGTATAAAAAGCAAGGCTAGTTGCAAAAGGATATGCACAAACTTACGGTTTGGACTATGAAGAAACATTCAATCCAGTAGCTAAAATGACGACAGTGAGATTGGTGATTGATTTGGCTTCTATCTTATTGAGATGGTAAGCTCAGCATGTGGGGACATTGATGATGGACCGCTTGGATAGATGAGTTTGCACGTCTACACTTAGCACGTTGGTGGTCATTATGATACTCACATGGCCACTGACTTATCACTTATTATATTTAGTTTGTTACACCTACCTACAGCTGGCAAAGATATAATGCCAATCGATTAGTATAGTCGATTATGCACTGTTTGACTTAGAAGGTCACTTTCCTTTATGTTGTATCTTATCTATAATTTGTGTATATTGTATAATGTGTGGAAGAAGAAGAAGAAAATAGCAAGGAAATGTTTTGGCCTCCATCTCTCTTCTTATGTTCTTGAGTGAGCTTCCTCTTGTGTATACAGTGTGTGTTTGGCGCAGCAGCTCAAGCAAGTCCCCCCACGACACGATTCTTGTCATGGTATCAGAGCCATGCCACTAAGAGAGGCTGATTTTTAAGGCTGAAGTGAAGGAGAAGAAGCAAGGTTCAAACAAGCAAGAAACGGGTAAGAAGCTTTCCCATTTTTCCACTCTCTCTCTTGGATAATGCATGTAGAGGCACCAGAAGTAGAGCAGAGTGAAAATCTCATATTGCTGTGAAATTTGGTGTGCAAGCAGAGCATTGTATATTCTGTAGATAAGCCCTTTTGGGTTTGCCTACAATTATTTTGGGAATTTGAGGCCGTTTCAGATCCTGTTTTAGAGTCGCAGGATTACGAACAATAGTTTCAGGGTACACCGTGATTTCGACTGTATTGACCGAAAGTGGGTGCACAAGTTACAAATTTTGCATTTGTAATTTTTGAGGTGCTTACTAGGAAGAAAACATAAGGTTTATTTGCAAACAGGTTGTAGATTACATGTGATATTGAGAAATCAATGAAAAAGGTCGCTTGGTGTATTGTTGTGCACGTGTTGCGAAAGATTGCAGAAGACTAGCTTGCTGTGTTATATCCTTGTTTGTGATAATGGCAGAGAACAATGGAAATCCCATTATTGAGAAGCTTGACAAGAACAACTGCCCTTCATGGAAGTTTTGTGTGACAAACTTCCTCATTGGAAAGGGCATTTATGAGTTTGTTTCAGGTGAAGAAAATGAGCCAGATCTTGGTATTCCTCCAACTGAAAATGAGTTAAAATGTCAGAGAGAGAACTAGGGAGAGAGAAAGAGGAGAGAGAAGGCTGCAGAAGAGAGAGAAAGGCTGCAAGAAGAGAGAGAATAAGAGTGACGAGGAGAGAGAAAGACTAGATTTTGAGAGAGAAAGACAGGAAAGAAGGGGAAGCCATAGAAGCTGTGAGCAAGAAGGGAGAGAAAGACTGTAATTGTATTAATGTGTCAAAAAGATATGTAAAATTACATGTCCTCTCCTTTTATACCAATGTCAGTGTGACATGGCATAATATCAATATTATTTACACTAATTCTTTATTCTCAGCTTCTTTCAATCCATCCCCACTCAAAATGAAGTTTTTGTCCTCAAAAACAAAGATCGGACTTATTGGTATAGCCAAGTAGTGGGCTACAGAGTACTACTCTGTACAACATTACAAGTGGTAAAAGAAAAGATTACCTAATATTCAATAGTAGTACTAATCTATGTAGAGGGTCAAAATCAACATGTAGCCACCCGGATCAAAAGGGAAAGTGGTACCGCTGCTATGCATTGGGTCAACTTTCATAAGGTCATAGTCAAGTACAATTGGAAGCTTGATCATCATGACGGTATTCACTAACTCTTCCAGGCATCACCATGTTCTGTATGACTAAAGCATATGAGGCTGAAGTCACCATTGCATGGACTGCATCAACCCCTAAGTGTTGTATATTCATGGACCCTGCATTCTTATTGATGTCCAAGCATTTAAACTGCAAGTCTGTGGACTGACGAGGCTCCCGCATGGCGTCATGATCATCCAAATCCACATGCTGCCCATGATCTGCTTTCTTGAACTGAGGTTCTTGTTGTGGACCTATACCAAAATGGTCTTCAACAAGATCTTCTCCATCCTTTGCATCATAATATTCAAATACCAAAAATATTTTGCCAGTCTTTGCCCTGCATATGACTTGGTGATTACAAGATAGTGGCTTAGCACATCGATAGCATAAGCCCGCAGCATGCAGTTCCCGTATCGTATCACTAGTAAGGTGTCTAACGCATTTAGCCTTAGATAGCAATTTACACACCTGCTCATCACCATTGGTCAGCTCTATAATAGTTCTGACATGCTGCTCATAGTCATCTTGCTGCTCATGTATAACAGATGGCTGTCCATGCTCATGACGATAATCCTCATGCTGTCCATACTGCATATGGTGATAATAGCCCTGCTGCGCATCAGAGGGACAGTTTGGTTGAGCATATGCATTTGCTTCCACTGATGTTTGCTGCTCACGTACATAAGCATGCTGCCTTTGATCATTGATCCCACAGCATTGGTCATGCTGTCCATAATCTCTATGAGAATATATGTCACAAAAATGTTCGTGCTGCTATCCAAATACATCTATTTGCTGATGCCTACTACCAAAACTTTGGTCATATTGTTGCCCATAAACATGCTGTCCACGATTGCATGATGACTGTCCAACATGATTACGATGATGTCCTTGCATCCTAGGCTATCCATAAGTATGATGATTGGCAAGTCCATGAGCATAGGTATTGGCATAATGTCGGTCATAATCACTTGCTTGCTGCTGATCAAAGCTAGAAGGGTACTGATAATCATAACCATTTCTGTCACATCCATAAGAACCGGGCTGCTCAACTAAGAAAGCCTCACAAGTATGATCATAACCATGTTGCTGAAGAGGTGGATGCTCATAAGCATAAGCATGTTGTCCATAATAGCCATTCTGCTGCCAAGGCTCAATGGAATGATACTCATCAGCATATACATGTTGGCCATAAGCATAAGCATTTGATTCAAGTGTACCATTAGCATATACATGTTGGCCATAAGCATAAGCATTTGATTCAGGTTTTGCTGTTTTTTCCATAACCGCCTTCATAAGAGCAATACACTGATCAGTTAAAACTCCAAGTTTGTCAATTTTAGCCTGTGTTTGAAGCCAACTTTGTTCACTAGAGCTGGAGCTATTGATCTCAGCTGCCATTGTAGTCGAGTTGCTGTGTTGGTGAATTTTAGGACCTCTGGTGTCTGCCACACATTCTCAAGTAGACCATGCACCAGGAGTCCCTATGCAAGCCTCGCCTTTGTTGGAATCTGCACCTATTTTTCCCCCTAGTGCTATAAAGGCCCCAAATCTCTGTATACAGGACTGCATTACTGTCACATCAGATTTTACACAAAGATGTATATACAATTGCATTCACTGAACTAGCAGGTTCTACACTATATCATCCATAGGTATCTTCCAAGTTTCAACAGTCAAAAGTACGGCATCCCAGGTCGTTTATATATTTTCATTTACTGCATTTTCAAGAAATATCCATAACATGTCTCCTTTAGTTCATCAGTCCCGTGGCTGGATACACTACGCAATCCATCGACCAGAGCATCACATGATGCTGTTCAGGCGTCCCTTGAATTATCAGTAGAACCAGCAGCAAGCGAAGGGCAGGAGGATGAATTGTTTTCATGGTTGCAACACTCCTTGGATGAAAATCTTGACAAGTCTTGTGCAGATGTTCTGATTGATCCATCCAGTCCAAACTTCCCAGTTAAAACTTTTGAACCTGTGCATCATACAGTTCAACATGATGATCCTATGTACTCCATGAATTCAGAACTTTCCACTTGGCCTGGTAGGCCTTGCTGATGGCTTTGCTACTCTGCAACATCTCTCGCTCTCTTATTCCCTTCCAGTAATAACTGATGCTTTGCTCCAGAGCATTCAGAAATTGGAAGGCCTACAGTCAATTATGCTTGATGGTTGTGATGTTGGTGCATCTAACTTGTCATTGCTTTGGAGGAGGTTGCAAAGCATTGATTGCTTACAGGCACACGATTTGTTAAAGTGACAGACTATGGCATGTCCAGACTAATTGTTGGAATACAAAACTATGCATCCTCAAGTACTGCTCCTGTAATTGCTATTTCCTATCAAGACCCAGAGTACATTGCTATTCCCTGTAAGGACGGTTGTTATTTAAAAAGGTCCTCAAAGAGAGCCATGTTTGAGTAGAAGCTGTATATGGGACTATGCAGATGTTTGAGTTCACAAGTGTTCAACCAGAAGAGTGACGTATATAGCTTTGGAGTTTTCCTGTTGGAACTGACAAGTGGTCAAGAGGTCATCAGTACAAACAAGCCACACCCAGAGTGGAGCTTGGCCGATACCAACTTGAATGATTCTGGTCTGATGTCAGCTGCCTGTATACTGCCTTTTAAACTCTGAGATGCTAACACCTGTACATCTGTTTGACTATCATTTTTTAATGTAATGAGAAGAAGGAAGATCTGCTAGCATAAAGCACCCCTGCAAATCACTGACATCATCTCAGGAGTTTGGTTCAGGGAAGCTTCCATCTTTCACATGAACCAATAGACGGATTTTTTTTGTGGACTTGCTTGGCTTGGCAGGGACATGATTGTCTTCTAAGGCTCCATTACCCTCTGAAAAGCCACTCTAGCCTTCATGCAATGCATGAGGCCTTCTTCTTTAAAGACAAGTCTGAAAATGTGGCTGCACGGTGATCACCAACACCCGCAGCATCTAATATTGTGGGATGCTCGTTCTGGAAATGATCGACCTGTAAAGGTCCAGAAAGCACATGAAGCAGACCTTCATTGTGTCGATTGGAGTTCACTTAATGACAATCTTCTACTGACAGGCTCAAGTGATAACTCCATTCACATGTTTGATCACCAAAAGCTGTTTGCAAGTGGCCAAGGGATTCCTGTGCATAGGTTTCAGGGTCACTCCTCAATGGTGTTGTGTGTACAATGGTGCCCTGAATGGAAGTCAGTGTTTGGCAATGCTGCAAAAGATGGATTTGTAAACTTGTGGGACTTTGAGAAGGAAAACATGCTGCATTGAAGGCTTACTATCTCCCAGGTGAAATTAGGCTCATTATGCCCAAAATGACCATATGCAGCAATCTTCTGGTACCGCTTGTTACCTCCCCTCCTCAAGTCATTATTAATAGCAATCATGCCTCGTCGGAAATCAAAATTCTTCTTAATAATTTCCAACATCTCAGCATCAGGGATCTTTCCAGTTTTGTATGTATCCACAAATACAGATAGTGGCTCGGGCACACCAATGGCATATGAAACCTGCACAATGCACCGACAGGCAAGTCCAAATGCAACAACAATTTTAGCAGCTTGCCTCACAATGTATGCCCCACCGCGATCTACTTTCGTGGGATCTTTGCCAGAGAAAGCCCCACCTCCATGGGCTCCCCAACCACCATAGGTATCAATGATAATCTTCCTTCCAGGACACTGTCGCTCCAACTAGGGCATACAAAGCTTTTCTTTGATCTGGTCTCTAATTCAAGCAGACTGGCTCCTAAGCTTTGCTCTTGGTTATGGCAAGCTTATATTGATCACATTGGAGGACATTGTCATATTCTGCTTTGGAGTTCTCACGAAGAAGGGTTGTCACAGAAGCTCTCATTGCTTTTCGCTATACATGGCAAAGAAAGAACCATCAGTGATAAACTGATAGGTGAGAAGGCAACTCATTGAAGAAAATTGCTATTGGAGCTTGCTCGATCTCAACTTTCCCTGAGATCTTGTGGACATTGGAGCAGATAGCTTAGTGTATATTGTCTCCACCTCTTCAAGCAGGGATGACATCACACAAGTCTGCCTTGAACGAGGTGAGAAGGCTTTGCAGTTGCTTGGCTGAGAAGCTGTTCAACCTTCCATCAATTGTTGAAAAGATCGGTCGGCTTGTCAATCTGCCATCGCCCACCACCCAAGTGCCCAGAGAAAAGCCTCTTCCTAAATCTACACCACCAACTAAGTGGGAGATTTTTGCTCAAAATAAAGGCATAAAGAAAAGAAAGCATAGTAAGCTTGAGTTTGATGAGTAATCAAATGAATGGAGACGTCGTTATGGCTACAAGCGAGTACGTGATGAGCAAGATATTCCTGTTATTGAAGCAAAGTCATCAGATGATCCAGATATAGATCCATTCATGCAAAGACGTGTTGAAAACAAATGGCGTATTGCAAAGCAGGAAAGAAGCCATGTGCTCCCTTCAGCAAGATCAAGATCAGTTTAGCAAGGGAGATAAAGCTTTGAATACTATTATATGTGGTGCTTGATCTGAAGCTTAGCAAGCAAGGAAATGTCCCATGCTATCCATTATAGTAGAGAGATGAAGATCGTGACAAGAGATGAAGTAGAGATCTTGGTTGCACCATGAAAGCTTGAAGAGAAGCTTGAAAGTTGAAGAAGAAGAGGACTCACTTTTGGAGAGTATCCCCATTTAGACCTCTGTCAAGTTTTGTACTGACCTCCTTCACCCAAAACCCCTAAAATTTTACCTCAAAGTTGAAAAACGAGCTGTCATTTTTGGTCTCCTTGCCTCCAGATTTAACTGAGCCTCCTACCATAGCTTGTGTAGAGTCCAATAAAGCTACCATGTCTAGTACTTCTTGACTATTGTGGTTCTTCAATGCTGTACCTGTCCACAGTAAGGTTTCCTGAAATTGACAAGAAACTAAATGTAAAGAAGGAGAGAGAAAGGAAGGATCTAAAAACTAGGCTCTAATACCACTTGTCAAAGAGAGAACTAGGGAGAGAGAAAGAGGAGATAGAAGACTGCAGAAGAGAGAGAAATACTACAGGAAGAGAGAGAATAAGAGTGACGAGGAGAGAGAAAGACTAGATTTAGAGAGAGAAAGACAGGAAAGAAGGGAAAGCCATAGAAGCTGTGAGCAAGAAGGGAGGAAAGACTATAATTGTATTAATGTGTCAAAAAGATATGTAAAATTACATGTCCTCTCCTTTTATACCAATGTCAGTGTGACATGGCATAATATCAATATTATTCACACTAATTCTTTATTCTCAACTTCTTATAACAAAGCATTCAGATGACCTCTTTTCAAGCACTGTATCGTCATGACTGTCGAAGTCCCCTAAACTTCTCGGATCCAACCTTGAGGATTGAAGCTTCTAGGCAGATGTTGGAAGAGATGGATGATCAAATAAAGTCAATAAGACAGGACATCCAAGCCGCCAAGGATAGACAGAAGGCATACGCGGATTTGAAGTGTCAAGATAGAATCTTTGAGGAAGGAGACATGGTCTGCATTCGTGTACACCCAAAGAAGAGTTCCCTATCCTTAGGAGATTGCAAGAAGCTAAGTCCAAGGTATTGTGGACCGTACAAGATCCTCAAGTGCCTAGGACCTAATGCTTATAGAATGCAACTCTCTAAGAACCTAAAGGTTCATATTGTATTCCATATCAGCCTATTGAAGAAATACGTACATAATCCTAACCATGTACTTGATGATCAACAAGTTGTAATGCCTAGTCAAGGAGTCCTTGAACTAAGGCCTGACAGGATCTTAGATGTTAGGGAGAGACAACTAAGATCCAGAACCTTGAGAGAATGCCTCGTCCAGTGGAAAGATTATCCCGAAGAGGATGCCACTTGGATAGATGAAAGCACTCTCAACCACCAATATCCCCAGTTTATCTCGAGATGAGGACATCTCGATTCCTCCCAAGGGGAGAGAATGTAACATTCTGATCTTTCACGCGTGAACTGCCTCTATAAGTTGTAAGGATAATTGGATAATTGCAAATTTTTTTATTATTCCCCTTATCCCCCCAGTCGACAGTCGTGCTGGAGGGGAGGGGAATAGCATGTATGAGCAAGCTCCTTGCTGGAGCTTGCTGAGGGAAGGAGGCCATGCACTATGGCCACGTGGGGCCGGGAAGATTCCCCTCCCTTAGCTATAAAGCCATGAGAGGGGCCGTCAAGGGAGGGGATACATTGATACTCCTATTGGAGTGAGAGGGTTGATGCATGCCGTGAGAGGGAGAGGAGGAGTGGAGATGTCATCGGTCGCCGCTGCCATAGAGCAAGGGAGACTGTTGTGCTGCCGTGGTGCAAGAAGTGGCCGCCACTGTGAGAGAGAGGAGTGGACGCTGACGCTGCAGTCGAGACACTGCCGATTTGTCGCCGTGAGCCAGGGAGGACTGTACGTCGCCAGGAGGTCACCGCCGAACTGCCATCTATTAATCGCCTGCCACCATCTCATAGCCCAAAAATAAACCCCATGTGCTTCTTTCTAGAAGCTTTAGAAGCTTCTAAGGGGGGGCTCTATAAGCCCCCTTTCCTCCCCCCAAAATTTGCCTTGAAGGGCCTTCATGTGGTCCTTAAGCCTTCCCCCCCCCCAAAAATTCACTCCTAAAGGGCTCTTTAAGCCTTTTCCACCCCCACATAACATTCCCTTTTTGAAGCGTTCATACACCCCTTGCTTCCCTTCTTCCCGTAGGGTGTCGACAGACCTTGAAAAAGGCCATTAAGCCATTTCCCGTGGCTTGATAAGCCTTGCTCTAAAAAGGTTTTTCTACCCCCCTTCCCGGGATTTAAACCTTTTTCCGTGGGTTTCTTTCCGCCTCCTCGAAGATATCCCTTTTAAGGACTTTTGATACCCTTTAGCCCTTTTTCCAATCTGTTAAAAATCCAGTTAGTATCCCTTTTCTGTGGGTCCTATCCGAGGCTCTTAAAAAGGCTCATTAAGCTTGTCCCCTTGGATTTCCTTCAATCTCCCAATTAGCCCGAGTGCTAAACCCCTTTCCGTGTATTCAATTTGCACCGGAGCTTCTACGGAAGGAAGGAAAAAGACATTCATAAAGGACGGTGGAATTACAAAGGGAGTTTCGCAAAGCCGCATCCAAAACAGAAAGGCCGCCTTTGCGATGGCTCCTAAGAAAGCACAAGGCGCAACCGCAGGAGGATCATCTCCTAACATCCATGTGGACATCTCACCACAAGTCCAGGTTTTTCTTCCTAAATTTTATTTTACATTGTTATAATTCAATCGTGCGTGGATGATTTTTGGAGATATGATGTATTTTTTCGTCTTAAATACCTTGGTTAATTTAAAAGAACTAGCTCACGACAAAAGAGTTCGGCCATTAGTATTTTTAATAAAACGAACAAAATAAAGTGAGCAGAAGATTGATATGCATTTCTAGCAAGTAGTTTTTGTGCATTTCAATGATTTGAACTTAGATTAATGTCCATATTTACAAAACAGAATTAAGATAGTGCACTCCGTTTAGGCATGGGAGTATAAATTGCATGTCGCATTATTAGGACATATCTTCTTTGCAATGAGTCATTATGGAAACTGCTAATAATCCATAGGAAATTGCAAGGCATGAAATGATTCTTAAGTTGCATAACTCTAGTCAATTGGTATAAATATTGTTTTTCAACTGCATAATTATTAGTAAAAGGCTGCATGTTTTAGCATAAATCTTGTTCACAAGTTATAGGATGATTAATTGGAATTAGGCTATAACCTAACCTATGCTTGATCTTAAACCGAAAAGTTAGGATTTGAAAATCAACTTACGCGTAGACAATAAGTCATGCGGTTATGGAAATGATAGCATAATTGTCTTCAAGAATAGATAGATTAAATTGGCATAAACCTAAACACCTAAAACCGTTCAATGCAATGTATCCCAAGGAACTGAATAGGGTTAGCCCGGTGAAGACATTTACCTAGTCACACGCATTGCCAAAAACTGACACTCCTACTGCTTTGTTTGATCAAAGAATTAAAGGCTAAATGGACATCTAATGCTTCAGGTTGAAGGCCTAAAGGGAGAGGCAGCTTCAGTTACCCCCGACTGCCTGCCTGACCCTAACCAAGGGGGTTGTTAACTGCGTCCGGAAGGTGGACCGAACCCGCCGCAAGAGGTCTCTCCGTTGAGTGCCACTTGGAGCAAGAGGACACGGTGCCAGGGGGGGCTCTGGCCGTAAATCCCTCGTCTTCCGGGCCCTGCACAAGAGGCTAACGTGACTCGGGATTGGATCTCGAGGCTCGCATACTAGTCTACGGGCGGAATCAATGCCTAATGGGCTAATTAAGGAAGCTGATTGATACATGTCCAACTAAATGTGTTAGGTAATTAAATAACTAAAACAACCTGAGGAAAGTGCAGTGGATGTGGCCATAGGTCCATCCTACAGATCGGTGGTCCCGGATGGCTGGGAACTTTTCTCAATCAAGATGGACAACAGGAAGATCGTTCAAAGAATACAAACAATAAGAGCGTTGACCTAGAGTTATAACTGATCCCGATTTACGTTGTTTTAGGGGAACGGAATGGGACTATGCCTTATGGCAGAGAGGTTGAGCTTCGCATCCCTCTCGTTTTCCATTCTCCTTGAACCAAGTGCAACGTGAATCCGCTTCGAACCTGGCATCTCTACATAAAGTAGTTCGCTCGGGTGACGCTAGTTGCCATTAGGAAATGACCAATAGGGAAAACCCTAATTCAGGTCGCCTAAGTGGAAACGGCTGGAATACTTCCGCTACGTGGCAAACGCGGCAAGTCCTGGATCGCAAACCCCATAACTGTTGAGATGACAAGCTCAACACATGCGGACATTGATTATGGACCGCCTGGTTAGATGGGTCCACACGTCTAAACTTAGCACGTCTACACTCGTTACTTATTATATTCAGGTTGTTACACCTATCTACAGTTGGCATAGTTATAGCGCCAGTCGACTAGTGTAGTCGGTTATGCATTGTTTGACTTAGTAGGCCACTTTCCTTTATGTTGCATCTTATCTATACTTTGTGTACATTGTAAAGAGTGTGGAAAAAGAAGAAGAAATCAGCAAGAAAACGTTTTGGCCTCCATCTCTCTTCTTGTCTCTTGAGTGAGCTTCTCCTTGTGCATTCTGTGTGTGTTTGGCGCAGCATCTTGAGCAACTCCCCCCACCACGCAATTCTTGACATGGTATCAGAGCCACGCCACTGAGAGAGGCTGATTTCGAAGGCTGAAGTGAAGGAGAAGAAGCAAGGTTCGAGCAAGCAAGCCACGGGTAAAAAGCTCTCCCATCCTTCCACTCTTTCTCTTGGATAGTGCCTGTGGAGGCACCAAAAGCAGGGCAGAGCAAAAATCTCATATTGCAGTGAGATTTGGTGTGCGCGAAGAGCACTGTGTATTCTGAAGATAGGTCCTTTAGGGCTTTCCCGCAGTTATTTTGGGCATCTGAGGCCGTTTCAGGGCCCGTTTTAGAGCTGCAAGGTTACGGACAGCAATTTCAGGGTACACTGTGACTTCGACTGTATTGACCGAAAGTGGGTGCGTAGGTTACAGATTTCAGATCTGTAAGTTCAAAGGTGTTTATCAGTGAGTAAACACAAGGTTTATCTGCAAACAGGTTGCAGATTCCATGTATTGTTGAGTAGATAGTAAAAAAGGCTGTCTAGTGTATTACTGTGCACTACAGGTCGAGGGTTGTAGAAGATTTGCTTGCTGTTGGTATTAATTTTTTGATAATGGCAGAGAACAGTGGAAGTCCCATCATTAAGAAGCTCGACAAGAACAACTACCCATCATGGAAGTTCCGTGTCACGAACTTCCTTATTGGAAAAGGCCTCTACGAGTTTGTTTCAGGTGAAGAAAAGGAGTCGGAGGTGAGTGATCCCCCAACTGCAGAAGAGACAAAGGCACGGAAGGAATGGAATGCAAAAGATAAAAAGGTCATGTATTGGTTGTCTGCAGTAATTGAAAATAATATGCTGGGACATATTAGAAATGCAGAGAATTCATATGCAGCTTGGACCATACTTGAAAGTATGTTTTCTGTAAATACAAAGGCACGAAAGATTCAACTCAAGTAAGAGTTGAATACATTGAAGAAAGGGAAGATGTCTATCAATGAGTATGCATTGAAGGTAAGGAGCATTGCAGATGCATTGGCTACAATTGATGCAATGCCCAATGATGATGATTTGGTGTCGTCTACCTTAGGAGGACTTAACAATGAAAAGGCTTGGAAGTCTTTTGTAACTTCCGTATATGTTAGAAAGCCATTCCCAGATTTCGATGAATTGGTCTCTCTAATGATCACTGAAGAAATCAACATGCAGAGTGAGACATCTGAAAGAAGTGGTGAACAGGTCCAAGCTTTCTACTCCAGTTCAAGAAGGGGACGTGGTAGGTTCTCTTCAAGAGGCCGTGGTATAGGACGTGGTAGTGACAACCAGCAAAACAGATTGAATCAGCAATTTGGTGATATGCAGGTTTTAGGAGGTCGTGGTAACTTTAGAGGCAGGGGGAGCTTTAGATGAAGAGGTGGATGGCAGAACAGAGGTTCTAATAACTCTGGTATTGTGTGCCACTACTGTGGCAAAACAGGTCATATTGTAGCCCAATGTTATGCTAAGAAAGATGATATCCGCAGTGGTAAGTTGCAGCAAGGAAACTATGCATCGTCTTCACGACAGAATGAAGACAAAAATGAACATCTGTTTGTTATGCACCATATGCTGAATGCTATTACAGGAAAGGGAACGCATGACGATGTTTGGTATGTTGATTCAGGTGCATCCAATCATATGACCAGCCATGCAGAATGGTTTGGAGAGATGCAGGATTTGTAGAATGCAGGTTATGTGCACACGGGTGATGACTCATGCCACCCAATTTCACACATTGGAAAAGTTCCCTTGTCCTTGCATGATGGTAAGACAAAGAGTCTTTCAAATGTATTACATGTGCCATCTATTACAAAGAACTTGGTGTCAGTCGGTCAAATGGTAGAGCAAGGGCTGCAAGTTAGATTTAATGCAAAGGGCTGCTTTGTAGAAGACTTCAATGACAAGTGCAAGTTGGTAGCAAAGGAAAGTAGAGTTGGACGTATGTTTACTCTGGATGCTGGAATTCCTACTATGAATGCTACTATGTATGCCAAAGGAAAAGGTGTTGTTGCAGACATTGAAATTTGGCACAAACGCATTGGACATGCAAATGTACAAAGGCTGAAATTAATGCATTCCAAAGGGTTGGTTATAGGTTTGCCTACATTTAGAGTTGCAAAATTTCATAAGGTATGCAAAGCATGTCAGTTTGGTAAGCAGGCAAGACAACCCTTTTCACATGACAGAGATGTAAGCAGAAATATCCTTGACGTTGTGCATACGGACATTTGGGGGCCTACACAAAATGTATCTCTTGGAGGCAGTTCATACTTTGTCACATTCATTGATGATTGTTCTAGAAAGCTGTGGGTATATTTTATGAAGGAAAAGATTGAAGCGTTTGAGCACTTTAAAACTTTCAAGGCTGCAGTTGAAAGAGAAACAGGCTTGAAAGTAAAGTGCTTGAGGTCAGATGGAGGGGGAGAGTACCTCTCGAATGAGTTCAGTGATTTTCTGAGGTCTCATGGGATAAAGAGACAGTTCACATGCAAGTATACCCCACAGCAAAATGGGATTGCAGAAAGGAAAAACAGGCATATTGCAGAAGTTGCACGCGCCTTGATGGCTGAAAAGAATATGCCTAAGCATTTCTGGTCTGAGGCTGTTCATACTGTTGTTTATATTATGAACAGAACTCCCACAGCTGCAGTTCATGGTATGACTCCTGAAGAATGTTTTACTGGCAAGAAGCCTGATGTATCACACTTGAAAGTATTTGGTTGCATTGCGTATGTTCATGTGCCAGATGAGTTGCGGAAGAAACTGGATCCAAAGGCTGAAAAGTGTGTCTTTATTGGATACTCTTTAGAACAGAAAGGGTATCGCTGTTATAACCCTGTCACATGTAAGTTCAGAGTGAGCAGGGATGTCATCTTTGATGAAATGAGCAGTTGGTATGTATCTAGTGGTGATGCATTGGATGATGATGATGATCGTGACACTCATGTGCAGGCTGACAAGTAAGAATCACGAACTCTTAGTGGACCAGAGACATCATCTGGTAGTCCTTGGTCTGGGAGACTAAGGAGTACCTCTACATCTTCAGGTGCATCTAGTAGCACTACAGGTAAAGACAAAGGAAAGAATAAAGTGTCAAATTGCATTGATGCAGTTCTTGATGGAGACTCCAGTGGCTCAGAGAGCTTGGATGATGAGCTTGGCATTCCTTCAGTGAGGACTCCAGGTGTGCAGAGAGCACATGTTAATGCAAAGACTCCATTGAGTGATCCAGTGGTACGCAGGTCTAGCAAGTGAGATACCCTGTTAAAAGATTTGGTTTTGAAGGTTATGCAGCTCACCATTATGCTTATATGGTGAAACTAGTTGAGGATGTTGAGCCCACATGTTTTGAGGAGGATGTTGGTCATGCTCATTGGGATGCAGCAATGGATGAGGAGTTGGCTGCATTAGAGGCCAATAAGACTTGGGATCTAGTATCATTGCCAAAGGGAAAGAAAGCTATTGGATATAAGTGGGTTTATAAGATTAAGCACAATGCAGATGGTTCTATTAGCAGGTACAAAGCTAAGCTGGTTGCAAAAGTCTATGCCCAGACATATGGCATAGATTATGATGAAACCTTCAGTCCAGTTGCTAGGATGGCAACTGTCAGATGTGTGATTGCTTTGGCAGCAACCAAAGGTTGGAGGTTGCAGCAAATGGATGTGAAGAATGCCTTCTTGCATGGTGATTTGCAAGAAGAAGTGTATATGGATCAGCCAACAGGTTATGAAGATTTAAAGCATCCCACATATGTGTGCAGGTTGAAGAAGGCACTCTATGGGCTCAAGCAAGCACCTAGAGCATGGTCTGACAAGATCAGAGAGTATCTTGTCAATATTGGCTTTTATGTTTCTGATGTTGATCACTCACTTTATGTGAGAAAGGGAGATGCAGGTTTAGTCATCATAGTCATCTATGTGGATGACTTGATTATTACAGGTGATAGTGATAGTGGGATTGCTGAAGTCAAGGGCTGTTTGAAGAAGAAGTTTGAGATGAAGGATTTAGGTGAGCTAAGATACTTCCTTGGCATTGAGGTGATCAGATGTGATGATGGTATATGGCTGTCCCAAAGACAGTATGGCTTGGATATGTTGTCCAAGTATGGTATGACAGCATGCAAACCACTTTCACTTCCATTGGAGTAGAATGTAAAGTTGAGTGCTGATGTTGGGGATGAGATAGAAGACCCTACTATGTTCAGGAGGATAGTGGGGAGTTTGATCTACATGACCATTACAAGGCCAGACTTGAGCTACGTTGTTGGTCTTGTGAGTCAGTTTATGCAAGTACCTAAAAAGCTACATTTGGATGCAGTCAGATGCATATTGAGATATGTGAAGTCCACATTACATTATGGACTTTTCTATGAGGCAGGTACAGATGTACATGTGTTTGGATACACAGATGCAGATTGGGCTGGTAGTATGTCTGATAGAAGATCTACCAGCGGATAGATGTTCTCTCTTGGTAGTGCAGCAGTTGCATGGAGCAGCAAAAAGCAATCTACAGTTGCTTTATCGAGTACAGAGACAGAGTATAGAGGTGATGTTGTTGCAGCATGTGAGGTAGTATGGCTGCAAAATTTATTGGCTGATTTGGATGTGCAGGTGGAAGGTCCAGTTGTCATTTATTGTGACAACATGAGCAGTATACAGTTGGCTAGGAACCCTGTGTTCCATGCCAGGACAAAACATATTGAGGTACATTACCACTTTGTGAGAGAGAAGGTACTAGCAGGTGAGATTGACTTGGTGTATGTCAGCACACAGGATTAGATAGCTGACATCTTCACGAAGGCATTGGGTATAGAGAAGCTTCAAAAGTTTCGAAGCTTACTTGGAGTCACAGAGATGCAGTTGAGCTTGAGGGGGAGTGTTGAGATGACAAGCTCAACACATGCGGACATTGATGATGGACCGCCTGGTTAGATGGGTCCACACGTCTACACTTAGCATGTCAATGGTCATTATGACTCTCACATGGCCACTAACTTGTTACTTATTATATTCAGGTTGTTACACCTATCTACAGCTGGCATAGTTATAGCGCCAGTCGACTAGTGTAGTCGGTTATGCATTGTTTGACTTAATAGGCCACTTTCCTTTATGTTGCATCTTATCTATACTTTGTGTACATTGTAAAGAGTGTGAAAAAAGAAGAAGAAATCAGCAAGAAAACGTTTTGGCCTCCGTCTCTCTTCTTCTTGAGTGAGCTTCTCCTTGTGCATTCTGTGTGTGTTCGGCGCAGCATCTTGAGCAACTTCCCCCACCACGCGATTCTTGACAGTAACATTCCATGGGAGTGCCGGGCGAAGCTTTGTAGACATCCTTTCCGATGGACTGCTAAGACGTGTCCTAAACATAAGAAGTGGACACGTTACAGTGGTCTTCCTCAAGGGAAACAGCTTCAAAACTCTACAATGCCTTGACACAAAATGCTTTCAAAAGCCCCTCAATACATACAACTACCTCCCTTGGACCTCTTGGTACCCTCGCCATCAAAAGAAGTCCTTCATCAAGGGGGAACTTAAGCGCTACATAATCCGGGTGAGCTCTAAATAAGGATACTTACATCTCCCTAGCCTCTTCTACGCGAGACTCCTCACCAAAGGATACCCCATTCCCTTTTTGCGGCATTGTTTTCATGAAATCACATACAAAGATCGAACCACCTTTCTCCATCAGAAACGAAAAGCCAAAGGGACCCCCGTAGTTTTGAAGCTACCTTATACAAAATACACAAAAGCTTTAAATTACGGGGCCTCCCTAAACCCTAAACTTCATGCAGCACTACAAAAAGTTCCCAATTCGGCTCACATCCCGTCCCCCATGGGTCTGTTGGAAAAATGGAAGAAAACTCCAATCATACTTGGTACGATCAAAGTTCGAAATCTTACCCCAAAGGACGCGATACACAAACCGCCTTCTAAGTTGGAAGCCACACAAATACACGTCCTGCGAAAGCACCACGCCTCGATTGCCATGCATAAATACCTCTTCCTCACAAGAAGGACAGAAAGCTCCAAAAGGCCCCCTGTAGAAAGCCCTTCAAATGGTCCCCCCAAAGAGGCCCCCAAGGGCACGATGTCCATATGGCATAGGGACGCCCATCTTTTATAAGGGTGCCCCCCATTTTTATCCAAGACAAAGGGCACCCGGGCCTTTAGCAACCCCCGTAGGGTCATGGGTCATGGGATGTGTGACCACCCAACCACGGTCCATGGGCCATCCTCGTCAAATGCCCACCTTGCATTCCACGCCCCACTGACCGCCCACCCATCGTGCTGGGGACAACCCGTTCGGCCCGCCTCATCGAACCACCTTTCTCCATCAAAAACGAAAAGCCAAAGGGACCCCCGTAGTTTTGAAGTTACCTTATACAAAATACACAAAAGCTTTAAATTACGAGGCCTCCCTAAACCCTAAACTTCATGCAGCACTGCAAAAAGTTCCCAATTGGGCTCACATCCCGCCCCCATGGGTCTGTTGGAAAAATGGAAGAAAACTCCAATCATACTTGGTACGATCAAAGTTCGAAATCTTACCCCAAAGGATGCGATACACAAAGCGCCTTCTAAGTTGGAAGCCACACAAATACACGTCCCGCGAAAGCACCATGCCTCGGTTGCCATGCATAAATACCTCTTCCTCACAAGAAGGACAGAAAGCTCCAAAAGGCCCCCCGTAAAAAGCCCTTCACATGGCCCCCCAAAGAGGCCCCCAAGGGCACCCTGTCGATATGGCATAGGGACGCCCATCTTTTATACGGGCGCCCCCCATTTTTGTCCAAGACAAAGGGCACCCGAGCCTTTAACAACCCCCGTAGGGTCACGGGTCACGGGATGCGTGACCACCCAACCTTGGTCCATGGGCCATCCTCCGTCAGATGCCATCTTACGCTCCACGCCCCACTGACCGCCCACCCATCGCACTTGGGACAACCCGCTCGGCCCACCTCATCGACCCGTCCGCCACCCGGCCTATTGGCCTACTGGCCCGATGTAAGGGCTCGCCCACCCGACCTATGGGCTCGCCTCAAATGGCCTACTCACTAGGCACAGGGGCCCACCCAATGGCCTACTCGTTGCATGGGCCTCAGTCCGGCACCCTGCACCCTTCACCTGGACCGTCGTAAGGACGGCCGGCCCATCACCTAGGCACCCCCAGGCACTCGCAGATGCCCCCGCTCGACCACAAAAGGACATCACCCAGGCACGCCACCCTGGAGAGCCCGCCACGACAACACGGATATGCCACATCAACACGGACCCTGAACATGGCTGCAGACTTGCCAGCATGCTGACACGAGGGTCATCAACCTCGAGCTACTGCCGCCACCATGTCACATTCCTGGATACTCCTACCTGCCCACCAATTCGAGTCTGGCATCACCATTAAAAGTGCCTAATCAGTATACTTTTCCCACTAATAGTGGAGCTAATGGTCAAAATCCTTCCCGTCAATGGCCTCCCAATGTATCCACCTATAAAGCCCGATATATCTATCCAAGGCCAAGTCCTCTTCTAAAAAAGAAACCCCTGATGAGTGACCCTAAACTCTATAGCCTAAACGAGAGTATCATGAATTCTCTATCAATAGTGGACTTGTCTACTATAGAACGAGAGTATGTATACCGGCAAGTCGGTCACTTAAGCAGAAGATATTGTGGGAAGCTCGTGATTCCCCTTTCTGAGGATATCCTGGCTATGCCAAGACTCTCAATGCAGTTAGGAAGAGCTACCATTGGGAGAGACTTAAAGGTGATGTTCTCAAATATGTCACCGAGTGTTTCTCTTGTCAACATACCGAAGCTGCACATGTCAAGATGCCAGGGACGCTGCAACTGCTTGACATTCCCCAAATGAAATGGGAATTAATCATTATGGAATTTGTTGTTGGCCTACCCCAAGTTTAGGGAGGATACAACTCCATCATGGTCGTGGTTGACATGCTTACTAAGGTTGCACACCTTATTCCAGTAAAGACAAACTATAGAGCATCAAACATTGCAAGATTGTTTATCAAGGAGATATTCAAGCTACATGGGCTACCCAGAAGAATCATTAGTGATCGTGATTCTCTCTTCACATTGCACTTTTGGAGAGCTATCTTTGAAGCCATTGGGACTCAACTCTATTTTAGCACAGCTTACCATCCCCAAACGGATGGCCAAACAGAGCGAGTCAATCAAATCATCGAGGATATGCTTAGGGCATACTGCTGTCGTGAACCAAAAGGTGGATTCAATACTTACCTTTGGTTGAATTTGCCTACAATGCTTCTTACCAACAAAGCATTCAGATGACCCCTTTCCAAGCACTATATGGTCATGACTGTCGAAGTCCCTTAAACTTCTCAGATCCAACCTTGAGGGTTGAAGCTTCTAGGGAGATGTTGGAAGAGATAGATGATCAAATAAAGTCAATAAGACAGGACATCCAAGCCGCTAAGGATAGACAGAAGGCATACGCGGATTTGAAATGTCAAGATAGAATCTTCGAGGAAGGAGACATGGTCTGCATTTGCGTACGCCCAAAGAAGACTGCCCTATCCTTAGGAGATTGCAGGAAGCTAAGTCCAAGGTATTGTGGACCGTACAAGATCCTCAAGTGCCTAGGACCTAATGCTTATAGAATGCAACTCCTTGAGAACCTAAAGGTTCATAATGTATTCCATATCAGCCTATTGAAGAAATACATACATAATCCTAACCATGTACTTGATGATCAACAAGTTGTAAGGCCTAGTCAAGGAGTGCTTGAACTAAGGCCTGACAGGATCTTAGATGTTAGGGAGAGACAACTGAGATCCAGAACCTTGAGAGAATGCCTCGTCCAATGGAAAGATTATCCCAAAGAGGATGCCACTTGGATAGATGAAAGCACTCTCAACCACCAATATCCCTAGTTTATCTCGAGATGAGGACATCTCGATTCCTCCCAAGGGGAGAGAATGTAACATTCTGATCTTTCACGCATGAACTACCTCTATAAGTCGTAAGGATAATTGGATAATTGCAAATTTTTTTATTATTCCCCTTATCCCCCTAGCCGACAGTCGTGCTGGAAGGGAGGGGAATAGCATGTATGAGCAAGCTCCTTGCTGGAGCTTGCTGAGGGAAGGAGGCCATGCACTATGGCCACGTGGGGCCAGGAAGATTCCCCTCCCTTAGCTATAAAGCCATGAGAGGGGCCGTCGAGGGAGGGGATACATTGATACTCCTATTGGAGTGAGAGGGTTGATGCACACCGTGAGAGGGAGAGGAGGAGTGGAGATGTCGTCAGTCTCCGCTGCCATAGAGCAAGGGAGACTCTTGTGCTGCCGTGGTGCAAGGAGTGGCCGCCACTGTGAGAGAGAGGAGTAGACATTGACGCTGCAATCAAGACACTGTCGATTTGTCGCCGTGAGCCGGGGAAGACTGTACGTCGCCAAGAGGTCGCCGCCGAACTGCCATCTGTTAGTCGCCTGCCACCATCTCATAGCCCAAAAATAAACCCCACATGCTTCTTTCTAGAAGCTTTAGAAGCTTCTAAGGGGGGGCTCTATAAGCCCCCTTTTCTCCCCCCAAAATTTGCCTTGAAGGGCCTTCATGTGGTCCTTAAGCCTTCCCCCCCCAAAAAATTCACTCCTAAAGGGCTCTTTAAGCCTTTTCCACCCCCACATAACATTCCCTTTTTAAAGGGTTCATACACCCCTTGCTTCCCTTCTTCTCGTAGGGTGTCGACAGACCTTGAAAAGGGCCATTAAGCCCTTTCCCGTGGCTTGATAAGCCTTGCTCTAAAAAGGTTTTTCTACCCCCCTTCCCGGGATTTAAACCTTTTTCCATGGGTTTCTTTCCCCCTCCGCAGAGATATCCCTTTTAAGGACTTTTTATACCCTTTGCCCCTTTTTCCAAGCCGTTAAAAATCTAGTTAGTACCCCTTTTCCGTGGGTTCTATCCGAGGCCCTTAAAAAAGCTCATTAAGATTGTCCCCTTGGATTTCCTTCAATCTTCCAATTAGCCTGAGTGCTAAACCCCTTTTCGTGTATTCAATTTGCACCGGAGCTTCTACGAAAGGAAGGAAAAAGACATTCATAAAGGATGGTGGAATTACAAAGGGAGTTTTGCAAAGCCGCATCCAAGACGGAAAGGCCACCTTCGCGATGGCTCCTAAGAAAGCACAAGGCGCAACCGCAGGAGGATCGTCTCCTAACATCCACGTGGACATCTCACCACAAGTCCAAGTTTTTCTTCCTAAATTTTATTTTGCATTGTTATAATTCAATCGTGCATGGATGATTTTTGGAGATAGGATGTATTTTTTCGTCTTAAATACCTTGGTTAATTTAAAAGAACTAGCTCACGAAGAAAGAGTTCGGCCATTAGTATTTTTAATAAAACGAACAAAATAAAGTGAGCAGAAGATTGATATGCGTTTCTAGCAAGTAGTTTTTGTGCATTTCAATGAATTGAACTTAGATTAATGTTCATATTTACAAAATGGAATTAAGAGAGTGCACTCCGTTTAGGCATGGGAGTATAAATTGCATGTCGCATTATTAGGACATATCTTCTTTGCAATGAGTCATTATGGAAACTGCTAATAATCCATAGGAAATTGCAAGGCATGAAATGATTCTTGAGTTGCATAACTCTAGTCAATTGGTATAAATATCATTTTTCAACTGCATAATTATTAGTAAAAGGCTGCATGTTTTAGCATGAATCTTGTTCACAAGTTATAGGATGATTAATTGGAATTAGGCTATAACCTAACCTATGCTTGATCTTAAACCGAAAAGTTAGGATTTGAAAATCAACTTATGCGTAGACAATAAGTCATGTGGTTATGGAAATGATAGCGTAATTATCTTCAAGAATAGATAGGTTAATATTAACCCGAAGTGCAAGGGCAACCTTAAAAGTCCAAGGCAGCTGCAAAAGGGGAAAGGTGCATTTTAAAATACAAAGGCGCACTCTGAAATCTCTTAAAAGAGTACCAGGCGGTGGAAAATCCAGAAACCTAAAATAAAAGGCAAGGACAACGACAAGGGCCAAGGCAAGAGAAATTGAAGGCAAAGGCGCACAAGGAAAAGCGCAAGTCAAACTTTGGTAAAAGAGTGCAAGCACATCATGGTTTAATTCAAGGAGCGCTGGGCTCTCACCCGTGCAACTTGTAAATGTAGACGGGTGGTGGAAAGAAAGCTAGGAAGATAGAAGGACAATGGGAAAAAGGGCCTAGGCTACGGCTAGCCATGTAAAAAAGGGGGAAATGGGGATGACAGCCCAAAAGGGATTTAGGGTTTTGTATATAAAGTTGAAAAGTGAATGAGAAGCTCATTCTTGTGTGTGGCAAAAAGTAGCTCTCCTCCTCTTCTTCTTCTTCTTCTTCTTCTTGCTTGCTTGAGCTTGTGCTTCAGAGGCGGAGTGTGAGAGTGTGAGGGAGTGAGTCTGTGAGGGTGAGGGACCGAGGAGGAGAAGCTCTCCATCTTCTCCTCTCTTCTTCTCTTCTCTTCTCTTCTCTTCTCTTCTCTTCTCTTCTCTTCTCTTCTCTTGCTCGTGGCAATGGAGCTTGGAGCGTGGAGCTTGAGGATGGAGCTTGCTTGAAGCTTGACTTGGATCGTGGAGCTACCGGAGTGCGCGGGAGAGGAGGTAACTCGATCGGCATGGAGGTAAGCTCACTACACCCATAGATACGGATGGCGCATCAGCTATGTGAGAGATAGCCATTAGTGCTCGGCTTGGAATGCTTGAAACAATAAGCGGTCCGTGGGTCTTGGCGGTTGAGCAAAGGCTCCCACATTTTGGTTCCGTTGCCGGGACCAACGGATTCAAGCCTTGAGCGCTTGCGCGCTTTGAATCGAGCATCAAAGTAAGGGCTTTCCCTGAACCGGTGTTTGAGATAGGTAGGAAGTGAGGGGGTTGAAGATGGTATTCGATCTCCTTGGCAAGTAGGTTTTTTGCTTTTTTGAGATTTATATTGTGAAATGAAGTAGTGTAGGCATTTACTTTGTGAAGTGGATGCATTAGGGTAGGAAAAAACAAAGAAAATGAAGAAAAACAAGCATCAGGGTTTCTACTGTCATAACAGGGCATGAGGGTTTGATTCATTTGCCGATTTGCATTTGGGAGTTTATTGGCTATTCCAGGTATATACAACTCTTCCCCTTCACCCATAGCTTTGATCTGAAGGTGTGTACGACAGGCCGTGACCTGAATCGTGTGATTCAGGTGATTTATCATTGCGCCGGCAAAAAACGCGCCGCGCTCGGCATATTCGAGTGATACGATTCGGGGCCGAGTCCTAGAATTGGCCCTCGGCCCACTACCACTTGGACCACCTATCCGATCGGACCACTCGTCCCACCTGTCCGATTGGACTCCTCATCCGATTGAGGCAATCAGACCCACCCTGTCCGATTCGTAGAATCGGACCCACGGATTAGGACACATCAGCAAATCGGACCAGGTGGTTGGACCACTTGTCCGATTTTTGAAAATCGGACACTTGACCCACCTGGTCTGATTCTGAGAATCGAACCACTGGTAAATTGAACACACCCTTAGGTAGAAAAAAGAAAACATCAAAAATTGACCCCCACGACCTACTGGAAGTGCAATCCGCTCCAGGACAACATAGCGAATGCCTTGTAGGCAGTTCCCGACGTAGGAGTCACGACCAAGGGACAGGGGGACAGTGCTAGAGCACTCCCCAACGACCTGATGCATTGAGAACGGAAATCCAATCATAGGACCTGTGATCGACCCCCGAGAGAACAGCAAGAAGCAGCGCAGACCCTAGAATCCGCTAGAATGGCCAGGACTTGAGCAACGAAGCTTATCAAACCTGAGACGAGACAAGAGGGCGTAAGGCATATAGAGATTGGTAGCCGCACTCACATTGAATTCCGCACTTGAAGTACACTAAAGAAAGCTGAAAGCCTGATTGAGCACGTGCACAGGAAAAGACACACATTGAGTGGCCATAAATTGAGGATTGTATTCAATAAAGGAACTCACTCAGATAAACCACTTAAGGACCCCACCAGTAGGAGAGGATCCCCCCAGAGGGGGCTCCGCCCCTCCGCACCTCCCCCAAGTAGGTTGGAGAGAAAACACGCCCCGTGACAGGTCCTCCAAATTAGACCCTGGTGTAGTAATGGCTCTATACGAACAGGGATTCTCACTGACAAAAGAGCAACCAAAAGCCCATACCCAAACCGAGAGAAACAGAGACCCTAGAACCTCAATGGGCCAATCTAGCCAACAAGGGCAAAAAGGCCACACTACAAAAACACATACGTGTTGCATTCGGACTACATCTAGTCAAAGTGAAAAGCAACAACATCAAGCTATAATAGCGAGAATGACTAGATATGACAGTCCTGACAATAGATGCTCCTTGAATAGCACTCCACTGACAAGCCAATACATCGGTGGAGAATCCACATCTGACTGTGCAGTTAGGGACTCAAAGGCATGTATCAGAAGGCTTGAAGCTGTAAACCAAGACCCGGAAGATGAGGACATAGTGCCACCTGCTTATCTTAGGCTCAAACTCACCGCAGAAAGAGAGCATAGTGTTGATGCTCTCATTGATGAAGGAGCAGATTTCAATATCTTGACTTACAAAGCATGGACTCTACTAGGTCAACCAGAGCTCAAACCGACTGATGCAACTCTTAATCCTTACGGGGAACACTCACAAGGGAAGTGCAGAATCCTTGTAACTATTGAAACAGAAAGCTTGCCAGTCCTGTTCTATGTTCCTCCAAATAGCGAGAATTGTGGAAAGGAAATCCTCCTAGGAAGGCCCTTCAAAAAGGCAACAAAGTGTGAAGCCAACTATATAGCACAGAGGATACACCTAACACTACCAGGTGTGAGGATAATCACGACTTTTAGCAAGGGTGACCTCACCAAACCTCGAGGGAAGGGCAAGGAGCATTCTGACATACCAAGCAAGCCTAGCAATGAGAGCAAGGAGTTATTGAAAGAGTTGATACAAGCGCAGGTTGAGCAGAGAGAACCAGTGAGTAAGGCCATACTTGAAACAAAAAGGTTAGGAGACAAGGCCAAGGATAGGGTTTGGACTTACAAATATCATAGAAGACCACGAAAGAAGCCCAAGCCTTATAGACGAAGGCATCGATGGAGAGCTAGCACAACGCCGCGATGGATATCCAAGGCATTGCTTCGTGCTCAGGGGTATTATGCAGGCAACCGATGGATTTGGTACCAAAACCCCCTGCTAAACCACCTTTGTCAGAAGCCCAAATTATGTCAAAAGCAAAGAGGTGGAGGAAACCTAAACGAAAATACAAGTCTCGAACCAAAAATATTAGAGTGATTGAGCCCCTCACGATTGAAATCAAGAAACCAAATATGACCTATCAAAAAGTAGATCCTCAGCCTAGCATGTGTAGCAAGCAGATATCAAAGGTAACTGTCGAGCGTGCACAAGGTCCACTAGTGCCCAAGGAGCCTTTGACTTCCCAAGAGGATAATGAGCACCACAAGCACAACATTGCTCAAGATAAGGCTGATTGCTCAACAAAGCTAATGACAGAATCGTCTAACAATCACGAGCAAATTCTCCAATCAATGCCAAGCCCACGTAGGAGTCCCAAATCTCCTACATCCTCTTCACCTAAATGGACACGTGAAGCACGGCAGCACAGCAGCCTCGTGCCGCTGCTCAACCTGCACAAGTGAATGCGCAAAGGGCAACAAAAGACACGACTACTTCTGATCTGCCTAAGGGCTTGACACTGCAGTCTACCAATGGTAGCCAGTTCACTGAACTAGCCACCACTACTTCCAATCAGGGATCACAGCAGTCACAGCCCTTGGTTGTGACAATGCCCCTCACGGAGCATGTCGTTAGTAGTCTACCTGTGGAGGAGGTGCCTCCACCAGTATCCTTGACAACTCCAGCCCTTCCAAAGCACCTAAAGCCTAGGCTTGAGGAGAAACCTCTCAAAGGTGTGGCCAAGGAGATGGCGCATCGAACCACTCAACCTAGCCAGGCTATTCAGTAGGCCACGGCTATGTCCCATGAGGACACACTAGAGAAAGAGAATGTTGAGGCCCAACCAAGCACATCAACGGTTGACCTAGTCCAGGGTCTTGAGTCGTTGAGAGATGCACCTTCATTGACCAAGAAAAAGAGGAGAAAACAGCAAAAAAAACAACAGGTACAAGTGGTTGTGGACCCTAAGAACATTGAGACCAAGAGTGCTAGAGAGCTGAGGAATAAAGCATTGAATCCATCCACCAATGAACCCATTGATGTCTCTCCTAATAGCAGTGAAACCTCAGACACATCCGTGTGTTTTGAAAAATCAAAGCAGTTGTTACCATCAACAGTTGCTTGCAACACTCAATCCACCGACAACAGAACTCGCATTGACCAATCAAGAGTGGATACAACGCTGTCACAGCAGGGTGACAAATTTATACCAGTCACATCTAATGGGAACCATGACACAATAACAAACCCTCAAGGGAAACATGGAGACCCCAAGGGCATAAGCAATCCTGGCATTGATCAATCTTGCTCATCTAGGCCTGAGCCCCCAGCTATGCTAAAGCCTAAGGAAACCCTTAGAACTTTGCATGAGATAGCAACCGAGCAAGCCCCCATAGAACATAGAGATGTCACAGAGTGCTTGACCGAGTGGGACACTAAACTAAAATTATTCGCACGTGTCTATGTTCATGCAGACATGGGCACATTCCCTAGGGAGCAGCTTGAGGAATATTTGCCTTATCCACTATCGTGGGAAGAGCAATAATATCTTGACGGACATTATGACAAGATCTTACATGAATGCATGCGACTCATCTCCGACGAGGAAGCTGACGAACTACACTTAATCGTGACATTTAATGAAATGCTCTGCCAGCCAAATCTCTTAGAGATAGAGCAACTAAAGGACAATCAGAGGGTGGAAGCCAATTTGGAAAACGTTGGTTTGAAAACCGCGCTACAATGGCTGAACTTGGAGCCCAAATCATGACAGTCTCAGAGGAGCGACTGGCTAAATGGCGGCCCCAATGAGACCCGACCTATGTCGCACCAACTTCATTTCGAGTTCTAGCTACAGTTTGAGGTATGGACCTAGCCGGAACTAGCCTAGAGAGCCCTTTGATTGACAAAGTTCTCATTGAGGAGGAGCTACATGTTTCTAGTAGACTCGGACAAGGCACCATGCTACTTGATGTTGCCAAATATTTATTGTTGCTAAGTAGGCTACCACAGAAGCTAGATATGTGTGCCACACTCGAGTACAATCCTGAGTTCTACAATTGGTTTTTATCCTCACGGAGTGACATGGTTTCATGAACATGTACATAAATAAACAACGTGTTTTGTGACTGTGTAAATAATGCCAAAAGAAGCAAAGGCCAACACACCCCATGAGCAATGATGACCAAGTGCAGTGATACGCATCAAGTCAAAACTAAGGGATTCACGTTGGTGATTTCTTGTTTAGCTAGACATTTTCATTATGGTTGAAGCATGTGACTTGCATGTGCTCTCACGCCTTTCCAAGTGAATGCAGAATGACACAGGTCAATGTCTAGAAGCGTTTAATATCCAAGTCACCACAAGACCACCAACCCCACAAAGAACCATTTGTTGGGGGTAAAGGCGCCTCCACCGTGCCGCCCCGTGTATTACTACACTGACAGTACCCGCCACTGCACACTGCAGGTGGCGAGCGCCCGTCACGTCACTTTATTCTTTATTCTTTTAGTGACAGTTTGAATAAAGGAAGGCCCGGTCACACATTGTGACTGTTGGAGTTCCCATTTCTTGTCTCTCTCTTTCTTGCTCTTGCTCTCCCGCCATAGCTCGCGTGCAAGCTTCGATCCTTCTCACCTTTCAACTGGTATCAGAGCTTGGCATTCTCTTGCTTGAGCTCGACTCGGTGCTTCCCGACCTTCGCATCGACTCGCTTCACGCATTGGGTCTCCATCCCGGCAGCCATAGCCGACCTCTTGAGCTCCCGACTCTCCCCGGCTTCCCGAGCTCCATCCCGGCCTTCTTGAGCTTCATCAGGGCCTTGCCCTTGAGGTATTGCTTCAGCATTTGCAGGCATTTGAGTGTATTCTCAGATTGAAACAGGGCAGGAACAAAGGGCAGCCACTCTTCTTGAGCTCCATAGCTCATATCTTCCCTCCCCTTTGCATTGGGCCTTCATGGCTTGGTATGTGCCTACCTTGGGCCATCATTGAGCCCCCCATTACCCCCTTTTTCAGCCCATGTGGAGCAGCAGCAAGTTCAGCACCAACAGGGCAGATTGCATCATTTTTTCCAGGCTGTGAGCACTCATCTACTTCAGCTCCACACTTGGCCATTGCTTCTTGCTCTCTACCTTGATCAAGAGGGCTATAGACTTCATGTTTGATGTCATTCAAGCTTTGGGCATTGGTCTTGATCTTTCGGGGCTGATTTCTTCAGATTTGGGACTGTCATAAACTGTCATAACAGGCTGAAAACAGGGCAGCACCATTGGCATTAGCATTTGTTGCTTATACTCCATTCCGGTTGTGCTATTTGATGCCTGTATGCGGTCTACATGATGCCTAGTGCCTTGGGAATGTATGCACATGATTATGCCATGATTTTGGCTTGAAATATTGGCTAATTTGGGACTGTTATTTACTGTTATACAGTGCTGGAAACAGGGCAGCCACACTTGGCATTGGCATTTAATGCTTATACTCTACTCCGGTTACCTTGTTTGATGCCCGTATGCGGTCTACTTCCTACCCGGATGTATTGGGGATGTATGCATTTGGTTTGACCATGATTTTGGCTTGAATTTGGGGCTGAAATCTACTGTTTAGAACAGTAAATACATGCTGGAATAACAGTGGGCTGAAGGTACTTTACATGCTTTGGCACTTACCTACCGATACCGGATGTATGCTTTGAGCTTTGGCATGATATCTCTGACATTTGGGGACGACTTGGAGCATATGTATGAGATTATGGGATGCTTTTGAGCTTCGCATTAGCTCCGTCTTCACTGGCATTTGGACCGACTTGGCATGCTCGTGGACCGCCTATGCCTCATGTCTCTGCTTGACAGTTAGGCTTTTGCATTACATGCTTTGGTTCGTGACATATGCTATTTGGTTCGTGTATGCCATACCGACATTTGGAGCTTGGATTTGGATGTATTTGAGCATTCCCGGCTTACTTGATCACTGATCTTGGTTGCTATTTGGATGTCATTGAGTTGACCGAGAGCTTATTTGGGCTTATGTATTGCTTCATGGTTAATACAACCGGTGCTTCATGTATGTCATGCTCTCTCGGATGCGCTTGATGCATTGACAGGGTCACTTATCACTGGTGCTTTCTCTTGGGTTGTTTGAGCTTCTGAGCTCGCTTTGTACGCCTTTTGTGCCAGTGGGAGCATTTTACATGCTTTCTTGACCTTTGACAGTTGCATGCTATTGGAGCACTTACATGTATTTGGAGCAGTTTATGTCTTGAGCAGCTACATACACATTGAGACTTTGGGATCATACTCCGATCTTTATGGATATGCATTGATGTACTCTTGGTTCACAGGATGCTTATGAGCTGAGTCTCATATTTGGATCTTTCTCTTTGAGCAGATACCTATTTGTGTCAGGTTTTGGCAGTTATAGGAACACTTTGCCTAGAGTGTCTGGGGGTGTGCCTTTCACTGGCAGATGTTATTTTGACATGCTTGGTGTTGAGCTCATGTTCTTTTCACTGTCATTGGCCTTGCTTATGTCCATTTCATGCCGGCTTTGGACCTAGCATTGTTTGCTTGACATTGGATCCTATTTTGGGACAGTTTGCTCTCTAGACTGCATACCTGCAATTTATTACAGCAAGCAGTTATTGGTGGACTGAGGTGTACTTTTCATGCTGAAATATCCTGATTTGGTGTACCGCACCTAGTACTAAGTGGGCAGCCACTTTTGGCACACTTTGCTCGCCCTTTGGACCCCGTTTTGGTCATTTTTGGGCAGTTTCTGCAGTAAAACAGCAAGCAGTTTTGGACTGTTTGGGCATTTCCAGCCTGCATAATGGCGTCATCTTCGCATGATAGTGCCATCTTTAACATTACAAAGTTGGATGGTACCAACTACTCTTACTGGAAGAGTCAAATATGGCAGGTTTTGGTGCAGAAATCTCAGATTAAGCCACTTCGGTTGAGTGGGGAGCAGCCTGAAACTATGGACAATGACGACTGGCTTGAACTTGATGAGCTATGCAAGTCCACGATTGTATTGTCTCTCACTGAACAGGTACATTATAATGTATTTGAGGAAGCATAGAGTGCATGGGATCTATGGAATAAGATCAAGAATCTTTATGATAAGAAAAGTCCGGCGAGTCAGATGTACTGGTTGAAGCAGCTTATGGATCTGCGCATGAAGGATAATGCGACTATGTCTGCTCACTTGAGCCAGTTCCATGCTATACTGAAGAACCTGACTTCGCAGGATATCACCTTTGGAGAGGAAGTAACTCCTCTTTTCTTGCTTGGAACTCTGAATGAGTCATGGGATGTATTCCGCACTGCTCTTTGTGCCTCTAGTGCTACTCTAAAATTGGCAGATGTTGAGAGTGCTCTTCTTCAGGAAGAGGTGAATCGCAAAAACTTGGATGCCTCTCGTGGTAGTCATGCTTTGACAGTTAGAGGCAGGAATGACAGGTATGACCGTGGTAATGGCCGAGGCCGTGACTCGCAGAAGGGTCGGTCTAAATCTCGTGGTGGCAAGTCGCGTAGTAAGTCGCGTGGACGCAATGCAAATGTCACTTGTCATCATTGTGGGAAAAAGGGCCATATTAGACCACAGTGTCATGAGTTGCGCAATGAGAAGCGCAAGGATAAGGGGAAAGATAAAGTGCAGGAGAAGTCCTCTGATCGCAGCATAGTACCTGCGAAGTCCAACGTCAAGATTGAGGAAATTAATGTCACGCAGACTGAAGAGTCCGATGGTGGTGATGAGTTTATACTTGCAGCTAGTTCTTCTGATGCTTCACACTTGACTGAGACACCTAGTATGTATGCACAGTGCTGGTTATTGGATTCAGGTGCGTCCTTCCATGTGACGCCTTATCGTGAGTGGTTCCACTCTTACCGCACTATATCTGGTTCAGTCAGACTTGGAGACGACAGGTCTCTTGACATTGTGGGCATGGGTGATATTCAGTTGCAGTTTTCCACTGGCAGTTCATTTTTGCTTAGGGATGTACGTCATGTACCTGCGCTTACGCGCAGTCTTATGTCTGCAGGACAGTTGGATGATGCAGGATTTCATGTATGTTTTGGGGATTCTGCCTGGAAAATTACTCGTGGCAGACTTGTGCTTGCTAGAGGCGCCAAGTCTGGCAGCCTCTATCCTCTTGTTGTATCTGGGTCCTCAGTTGACCATGTTTTGGCAGTGGGTTCTATCCCACATGTATCACTTTGGCATGCCCGTTTGGGGCATATGTCTTTGAAGGGAATGAAAATGTTATCTGGTTTGCAGTATCTTCCGCCTTTGGACTATGCACATTTTGACTCGTGTGATCATTGTCTTTATGGTAAGCAGAATAGGTCTACGCATAAGAAATCGGGTAGGCCACGCATGAGTGAGCCCTTAGCATTGGTGCATTCCGATGTTTGTGGGCCTATGCCTTGCATGTCTATGGGTGGCGCGAAGTACTTTGTTACCTTCATTGATGATTTTTCTAGGAAAGTGTGGGCTTATCCCATAAAGCAAAAGTCCGATGTCTTGGCAGTCTTTCAGCGTTGGCTTGCTCTTGTTGAGAACCAGACTGGGTATAGGCTGAAATGCCTTAGGACTGACAATGGGGGAGAATATGTCTCACGTGCTTTTGAGCAGTTTTGTGATGACAGGGGTATTAAGCGTCAGTTGACCACCCCTTACACCCCCGCCCAGAATGGTTTGGCTGAGCGCATGAACAGAACTATTCAGGAGCGTGTCCGCTCTATGCTTAGCCATGCAGGCCTACCACAGAGTTTTTGGGCTGAGGCAGTTAGTACGGCAGTGCATGTCATAAACCGATCGCCTTCCAGTGGATTGGATTTCCAGGTTGCAGAGGAAGTTTGGGCTGGTAAGCCACCCTCTTATGTGCATCTCCGTGTCTTTGGATGTGAGGCATTCTGCCATGTGCCCAAGGACAAGAGGAGTAAATTGGATCCAAAGAGCATTAAATGCATATTCCTTGGCTATGGTGAGTCAGGAGAGATGGGCTATCGCCTATGGGATCCGCAGGCGCGGAAAATAGTACGCAGCCATGATGTCGTCTTCCATGAAGACAAGATGCACAGGCAGCCTGAGAAGGTGGTTGAGATCCGCAGAGTGATCTTTCAGGAGGAGCCTAAAGCTCCAGCACAGCCAGTAGTACAGCCTGCAGCAGTTCCTCCACAGGGCCAGGATGTTGGATAGGCAGTTAGACAGGCAGCAGAGCCTGCGGTGAGACGGTCTGCTAGAGACAGACGTCCACCTGACAGATTTCAGCCCTCTATGCATTATGTTTTGGTTACAGATGCAGGAGAGCCTTTCACTTATGATGAGGCTATGCGCAGGGGTGACAGTCACTCCTGGGAGAGGGCTATGCAGTCTGAGATAGACTCCCTGCATAAGAATGAGACTTGGGATTTGCCTTGCCTAAGGGCAAGAAGGCTTTGCCATGCAAGTGGGTGTACAAGCTGAAAAGTACCCCTGGACACCCCAAGCCGGCATACAAGGCTAGATTGGTAGCAAAAGGTTTTAAGCAGGAACATGGTGTGGACTTTGATGAGGTCTTCTCTCCTGTGGTTAAGATGACCACCCTGCGCTTAGTCTTGGCTTTGGTTGCACAGCTTGACTTAGATCTATATCAGATGGATGTCAAGACGGCTTTTCTACATGGGGACTTGCATGATGAGATCTATATGGATCAGCCTAAGGGCTTTGCAGAACCTGGCAGGGAGCACCTAGTGTGCAAGTTGAAGAAGAGCTTGTATGGCTTGAAGTAGGCACCTAGAGAATGGTATCATAAGTTTGATGCCTTTATGTAGTCACAAGGCTACAGCAGGAGTGCTATGGATCCGTGTCTTTACACGAAGAAAGCCCGTGATGGCAGTTTGCTTATCTTGGTACTCTATGTTGATGATATGCTGATAGTAGGGAAAGCTCATGATGAGCTAGATGCTCTTAAATCTCAGCTGAAGAAGAGCTTTGAGATGAAGGATTTGGGACAGGCCTCACATATACTTGGGATGCACATTAAGCGCGATAGGCATCAGGGGCTTTTGTATCTCTCACAGCGGGAGTACATTCATAAAGTCCTTGAGCGCTTCCGCATGCAGGACGTAAAGCCTATTGGCTGTCCATTACCTTCTTATGTGAAGGTATCACAGGCCGATTGTCCGCAGACAGATGAGCAGAGGGCCGAGATGGCCAAGATCCCTTATGCATCAGCCGTGGGCAGTTTGATGTATGCCATGATAGCCACTCGTCCAGATATTGCACATGCAGTTGGTGTTGTGGCACGCTATATGGCTACACCTGGCAGCAGACATTGGGATGCCGTGAAGGGTATCATGAGGTACCTGAAGGGCACAGCAGATATGTGTATTTGCTATGGCAGCCAGGATACAGGGATCGTGGGGTACACTGACTCCGATTATGCAGGACATGCAGATAGTAGGAAGTCCACTTCTGGCTATGTATTCACCTATGCTGGAGGGGCTGTCTCTTGGATGTCCAGGGTTCAGAAGTGTACGGCTTTGTCTACCACTGAGGCCGAGTATGTTGCAGCCACTGAGGCTTGCAAGGAGGCCATATGGTTAGGCCGTCTAGTTGCTGACCTTGGGATTGATGCTACACCTACACTGCATTCGGATTCTATGAGTGCCATTCAGTTGGCTAAGAATCCGGTCTTCCATGCGAAGACGAAACACATTGAGGTGAGGTATCACTTCATACGTGGTGTCGTGGAGGACAGGTCTGTTGACCTTGTCAAGATCTCCACTGACGAGAATCCTGCAGATTTGCTCACGAAGAGCCTCACTACTGAGCGCTTTGCCTTCCTCAGGAGGTTAATGGGCGTTGGATGAGATGTCGCCTTTCCTCATCCCTTGTACCTATGTACATTTGTACTGTCTTTTCTTTTTTTCTTTTCTCTTTCACTAGGGCAGATTCGCCTTTAAGTGGGAGGTTGTTGGGGGTAAAGGCGCCTCCACCGTGCCGCCCCGTGTATTACTACACTGACAGTACCCGCCACTGCACACTGCAGGTGGCGAGCGCCCGTCACGTCACTTTATTCTTTATTCTTTTAGTGACAGTTTGAATAAAGGAAGGCCCGGTCACACATTGTGACTGTTGGAGTTCCCATTTCTTGTCTCTCTCTTTCTTGCTCTTGCTCTCCCGCCATAGCTCGCGTGCAAGCTTCGATCCTTCTCACCTTTCACCATTATGGAGGAAGTGACATGAATACCAAGAAACAAAAGCCATGACGGAAACGCCACTGGATGAGAACCCAAGGACACCTCTACAGAAAGCACATATTGCAACTGAGCATGGCCAAAGCATAAGCAGAATTCAGGGACGTTGAAAAGAAAGAAGTAGAAGAAATGTTGGCCAGAGAGTCCTCCAGAGACTGAAGCCTTCTGTTAACCCTCTGTGGAGCACTAACAACATAGTGGAGCCACACCCCTGATGAATGACGCAATAAAGAGGCAAGCATTGGAACGAGTCCAGAGGTACGTGAGAAGAGAGAAAGCAAGAATCAGAGCCGAGAGCGAGCTCGCAGCAGAAGCCGCCTTTGACGCCCTTGTGGAACTCTTTACAGAAGTCCCAATGGCACATCAAGCCCTTCCTCCTCCTGCTGGAGGTCCACTTCCAAGCCAAATCCGTCCTGGAAATATTGATGACAGACCAGCGAATGTAGTCCCATTGCTAGTTTTTAAGGGAGAGTACAATGAAGACCCCGATCTTCATGTAGCAGAGTTTATGGTAGCGTGTGTGGCTAACAATGCCAGAACCCCTGAGCATTGGTTAGCAATATTCCCCGCCACTTTCAAGGGCGCGGCGTTTCAGTGGTATGAGAGACAAGCAGCAGGAACTTTTGGCACATGGGACGACCTGAAGTTGGCCTTCCTCACCAAATTCAGGCGTGAAGGTTTTGAAGAGCGGATGAGAGAGGAATTTATGAACCTAAGTCAGTCCTCTGGAGAAAGAGTGGAAGCCTATGTCTCATGAATGGAATCCATCCTGAAGAGATGGACTAATCATAATCTAGATGATGGCATTCAGAAGGGAGTGTTTCTCAGAGGATTACAACCAGAAGTCCATAAGTTTGTGGAGCTGCAAAGACCAGCCACCCTGCAAGCTGCAGCAGAAGGTGCAAGACTGTACGATGAAGTGGAAGCTAGATTGGCAATGAATACAGGAAGAGGAGTCCTACCTCCTCTGATGCCAGGAATGATGTATCCACCCAATGCAGTTCCAGGGACTGTTCCCTACCCTTACCAACAGATGCCCCCAGTATCACAGTACAGTGCACCAAATCCACAGTGGCCACAATCCATGCCTCAAATGATGGCTCAACCACAACAACAATGGTCCCAACCAATTTCCTCAATGACAAATCAGCAGCAACAGTGGAACCCTACCAACTGGAGCCAACAGCCAACAGTTCAAACAGGAGCTCTAAATCAGAACCAAAACAGAGACCCCTCTGTACCAGCCCAACCAGTTTATGCAGTGATTACAGAAACTCCTCAAAACCCTCCTGCCAGTACGTCAGGAGGAGAAAGCTTGAAGGATTATTTATCCAACTCAGTTGCAAACATCAAAAAGGAGTTGATGGATGTGATTACAGAGCAGCTACAGACGTTGAAAGTGAATACTGCTAGTATATCCAACGTTGCAGGAGCAGGAAGAGATGTCATGCGGTCAAATACTTGGCATGGTAAGTGTCATCAAGCAGGCCATTTAGCCACTGAATGTACACGAAAACCAACTATTCGTGGGGCCTTCTGTTCCTACTGTTTGCGGAAGAATCATACAGAGGACATTTGCTCTCTGAAGGAGATGCATGATAGGAGAAGGAAGGAAGAAGACGCAAGATTTAACTTACTGGAATCCAAAATGACAACACAAGATATTGGACCCAAGCCTAGAGAGTTTGGTCCTAATTTCGGACCCAGAAGATTTCCTTCTCAAAGTTATAGAGGAAGACAGTCTGGCGGTGGTCAGAGATCAAAAGTGGAATGTTACAGATGCGGAGAAAAGGGACACATCTCACCAAACTGTCCAAATCCTCGAAGGTCAGTGGATTACAAGCCCTTATGCACTCGATGCAAAGGAAAAGGCCACACTGCAAAAGACTGTCCAAGCCCAGCCCCAGTGAAAAACAGTGCTACTGATAGTCCGGCCAAGGCCCAAGAGCCTACCTCCAATTTAGTGGAATTGGAAGTTGCTGCCATCACGCGTGCAAAGCAGAAGGAACCACCTATCCAGAAAGAAAATAACCCTCCTGCCAGAACAGTGAAGTTCAGTCTTCCACCAGAAGAACAGAACAGAACAGAGCCTAACAGTGCCGTACAGAGCACTACAGTGCCACAGAGAGTTACAGAGACAGTTATAGAGACAGGACCAGAGGTCCAGGAGACAGAAGAGGAGGAAGTGCCACAAGTGGCAGAAGAAGCTCATGTAATTCCTCTGTTGGAAGAAAGAGGGAAAATGAAAATGGGTGTTGTCCCATTCCCTAATCGGTTAGAGAAGCCAGTGGATCCTATTAAGGAATACGATCTGGTCAGAGATCTAGATACCTTTAGACCAAATCTCACATTCCGTCAATTATTGATGTTGTCTCCCAGTTGCCGGAAAAGGTTCAAAAGTATACTGACAAGAAGACATGGCTTAAGGATTGCTCCCTCAATAGCGACAAAGTCCAACAAGGCTCTAGAGCTTGTAAAAGAAGTGGATGTGGCTAATGCTTTCCTAGATCCAGGTACTCCAGAGACTGGTGTGTGGATAGAAGGCTGCTTCATTGCAAATGCACTGATTGATGGAGGTTCATCAGTAAACATTATGACGGATGTGACAATGAAGGATCTAGGCTTACAAGGTGTGCAACCCACCCAATGGCTCATCAGACTGGCGGATCAGAGTAGGATCAAGCCTTTGGGCATTCTCCCATATGTGAAGACTACAGTGGCTGGAAAAGATTATTGGCTAACCTATTTGGTGGTGAAGTCAAACTCTTATGGTACATCCTATCCCCTGTTACTGGGCAGACCATGGCTTTTTGAAGCCAGAGCAAGGACGGATTGGTTCAAAGGAACCTTGACCTTGGGCAGAGGACCCAATAAAGTGGTGCTAAAGCTGTATGGTTCTCAAAAAGGACATGGATCCACCTCCTTGGAATTATCTTCTGACTCCCCTAATGAGGCTACAGATGGAACGTCAGCAGACGAAGATGCTGTCAAACAGATCGTTCCCAAGAAAACAGTGGCACGTTCCTTAACAGTGGATACTGTAGGCCGACTTCCAAAAGATGCCAAGCCATTATCAATGGGTGAATACTTCCTACCTGAACCAGGAAGGACTTCTGAAATCACTTCTGACAGTGAGATAGAAGCATGGATGTACTGCTCTCCCTGTTACATGGCCACAGCAGAGACAGAGGCAGGAGAGGAAACAGGGAATCTGTTCTTCTGTTACAGAGCTCCTACAGAAGCAGAAGCAGAAGCAGAAGCAGAAGCAAAAGCAGAAACAGAAACAGAGACAGAGACAGAAGAGGATGGATATGATATGGACGAAGAAGATTATGAAAGTGAGCCAGAAGAATCTATCCCACCTGAAGAGGATATATTTGAAGAAGAAGTTCCAGAAGCATCAGAAACAGACGACCTCATGCTACGGGACAGAATGGTGATGGTACCATTTGGTCTAGTAAATGGATCATCTCATATGCAAAACCTTTATAAGAAATGGATTAAGAAGAACAAGCCGTCTTTCAAGAGTGGCTCCTGCCGTCCTAACCCATCCTTGCCAAAGAAAGATGATGATGATGCACCGTGCCAACAAGTACCAGTTCCACCAATCCAACAGGCATCAGAGGGTCCCTGTTATGTGACGTTCCTGGATGTGTCATCTTCAGAAGAGGAGTCTTCAAGCCAAGAGGTAATTAATTTTGAAACCAAACCTGAAACGGCTCTAATCCCATTCCAACATCTCAAGGAGCAACCTAAGTCTCCACCAAAAGAAGAAGTGAGTTCTAGTGGGACATCAGACGAGGACACCACTCCCTTGAAGGAGTCGGATCTGTACCCAAAAGCAGTCCGTGGGACCTTCATTCGTGAAGTAGAAGATGAAAGGTAGTTAACCTTTGTGGATTCAGAAGGCACTGAACGCCACTTGAAGGTGGGTAGCAGCCTCCCAGAAGAGGAGTTGTCAACCTTGTACAACTTGTTGAAAGAAAATTTGGACGTGTTTGCATGGTCTTACAAAGACCTAAAGGGGATTGATCCCACAATATGTCAACATCATATTGACTTGGAGCCGGATGCCAAGCCAGTACGGCAACGACAGAGGCGAATGAACCCGAATTATTCTATATTGGTGAAAGCGGAGCTGCTGAAGCTTCTGAAAGCCGAGTTCATCTATCCAGTGGCAAATAGTGAATGGGTTTCACCCATCGTGGTTGTACCCAAGAAGAATGGAAAATTGCGAATATGTGTGGATTTCCGAAAGCTTAATTCCAAGACGAAGAAGGATCATTTTCCTATCCCTTTCACAGACCAACTGTTGGACACAGTGGCAGGACATGAGCTTTATTCCCTTCTGGATGGATTCAGTGGATACAATCAAGTCCAAATCGCAGAAGAAGACCAATCCAAAACAACCTTCACCACAGAATGGGGGACCTACGCTTACAGAGTGATGCCATTTGGACTCTGCAATGCCCCTGCTACTTTCCAACGAGTCATGATGGCCGCATTTCAAAATCATCTGCACGACTTTATTGAGGTATATTTGGATGACTTTTGTGTCTATAGTTTGATCAGTGAACACTGGGAACACCTGGAACAATGCTTTGACCGATGCCGGGAGTATGGGATTTCCCTCAACCCCGACAAATGCATCTTTGGGGTCTCTTCTAGAGTCCTGTTGGGCCACATTGTCTCTGCACAAGGGATATCAACAGACCCTGCAAAGATCGAAAAGATCGCAGCTCTGACAGCACCCACCAACCTCAAATAGTTGAGGGGATTCCTAGGCCATGTGGGTTACTACAGAAGGTTCATAGCCCATTTTGCGACAAAGGCAACTTCCTTGCACAAGCTCCTGCGAAAAGATGCAGAGTTTACTTGGACGGAAGAATGTGACAAAGCCTTCCACATTCTGAAGCAGTGTCTGATAGAGACACCCATTCTGCAACCTCCTGATTGGACGAAAGAGTTCCATGTACACACTGATGCATCTATTGAAGGCTTAGGCGCAGTTCTATGCCAGAAGGGCTCCTCGAAGCTGGATCAACCGATCTATTATACAAGCCGGAAAGTCACTGATAGGGAACGGAACTATACAGTGACAGAGCTGGAGTGCTTGGCAATGGTGTTTGCCCTAGAGAAGTTTCGTCATTACCTCCTATCTACCCACTTCAAATTTTATATGGATCATGAGGCCCTGTCCTTCCTGATGAACAAAGCAGATGTGAAAGGACGAATGATGAGATGGCTCCTTCTATTCCAGGAGTTCGACTTTGAGGTGATTACTAAGCCTGGTCGTTCCCATGTTCTGGCTGATCATCTGTCGCGTATCCCACAAACTGCAGACGAGGAGCAGGATGACCCAGACCTCCCTGATGCTTCCCTATTCTTGGTAGAGACTGTAACTCCCTGGTATGCAGACATTGCCAATCTGCTGGCAACCCAACAGTACCCTCCTGGTATTTCTAGTCGGGAAAGGAAGAAGCTCATGTTAGAATCAGCCCCCTACACCCTGCTAGGCGGTGCACTGTACAAGAAAGGCAAAGATGAAGTGCTCAGAAGATGTGTTGCAGGAGAAGAGATTGGGATTGTTCTGAAGGCTTGCCATGACGAGCCATGTGGAGGTCACTTTGCAGGAGAAGCTACAGCTAGGAAGGCTCTGCTAGCAGGATATTGGTGGCCTACCATTCATAAGGATGCCTATGATTACTGTAAAAGATGTGATGCTTGTCAAAGAATGGGGAAATCCACGAAGACAACTGCCATGCCATTGCAACCTATCCTTCCGTTGAAGCCGTTTGAGAAGTGGGGCATTGACTTCGTAGGTCCGATCGACCCTCCCACCAGAAGGAAACAGAACAGATACATCCTCGTATGTACGGATTATGTCACAAAGTGGTGTGAAGCTAAAGCCCTAAAGCGGGACGATGGTAACAGCGTGGCCCTATTCATGTACGAGAATATCATCACCCGTTTTGGCAGTCCCTTAGAGCTGGTAAGTGATAGAGGCACTCATTTCCTTAACAAAGTCATGGAAGAGTTTACAGAGTTGTATAAGATCCGCCATCGCAAGTCCACTCCTTATTACCCCAGAGCCAACGGCCAAGTCGAAGTCACCAATCGTATCCTCTGCTCGATTCTGACAAGAACAATAGCTGCACATCGTCGTGATTGGGACGATCGACTTACAGAGGCCCTCTAGGCGTACCGAACCTCCCATAAAGCAGCAACAGGACAGACACCCTTCCAGTTGGTGTATGGTACAGAAGCCGTTTTTCCTGTGGAACTGGAACTACCCTCTTTGAGAGTGGCTATCAAAGAGCGTTTGGGGGAGGATGATTCACTGCAACGCCATCTCCTGCATTTGGAATGTTTGGACGAAATTCATAGGATGGCTCTACAGTGCATGGAAGCCACGCAAGCTCGACGCAAGGCTTACCATGACAGCTTCATCAAGCACAAGGAGTTCAAAGAAGGTGATTTGGTCCTAGCCTATGATTCACGCTTTGGCAAGTTTCCTGGAAAGCTCCAGCAGCGGTGGATGGGCCCCTATAAGGTACTTGCAGTCAACCCTAATGGTTCTGTCCAAGTGCAGACCGTTGATGCCTCTGATGATCCCTTTCTGATCAATGGATATCGCCTGAAGAAGTACTTCCCTCCTTGGGGATCTTGACAATTACGGACACTTGATCCTTTCCCTCATTGGCGTGGCACTGTACTTCTTATGATGATACTTATGTTAGTCATTCTTCAATCACTCCTGATGAAGTGGACGCAACCCTCTGTCCCCTCAAACCCCCCTTCCAGCCTTGATCTCTTATCCTCTATTTTCCACCAGCGACAGTGGCGAGGTTGGTCTTGAGACATGGTTTTTCTACCATTCCCTTGCTCAATTTGCAGAGAAAAAAAAAACGAAAAAAAAACAAAACAAAACATATCAGTCATGGGAGAAAAGGACTTAGGTCCCTGTCATGCCGACCTATTCTTCGAGAAAATGTGGAAACACCCTCGGGAATAGGGGAAAATAAGAAAAAAAAAACAAGAAAAAAAAAACAAAACAAATCTGTTATGAGAGAAAAGGAAGCAATTCCCTGTCATAGCAGGCCTCGTGCCAAGAAAATGTGGTAAACACCCTTGGGCGAGAGGCTGGCTGTGGAAAAGGTGGTAACACCCAGCAGTCCAGAAAGGGATTCATTAATTGATATCCCTAGGATCCAATTCCGAAGCTGCCTCCCTTGGTACGCTGTGTCCTGGGTCTCTCTGCAAAGTGACTACCTGTCCTCGAGCAGACGACATGTTCCTATCCAATACAATATTCGATTTGATGGCTACCTCCCTGGGTACGCCTCTTCAACAATTGACGAAGCGATCTTCATCGACAACCCCTTGAGTGATGTGAGCCTTCATCCTAACCGGATGGGGAAGTGAGTAAGGTTGCCCTCTTGTATCTATCACCAACGAGTGAGACAGAGGGTGGGGCGAGAGACCAGTCTTTTCCCTTCAACTCAAATGAGAGGTGAGTAGTGTGAATGAAGTGTTGCACGCACGGGATGGGCCTCTCAATGCACAAAGCACAATTTGTCCCTGTGCACTGCACCATAAGGCTCCCTGGCCTTCCTTCTTGCACCGTATGCCGGCACAGGGTGGGATGCACAGTTGCACCATCAAATGCGCACAAGGCATACAACCTTTGCACAAGTGACTGTGAGGATTACATCAATGGGTTTCAGGAAAAGGCTGCCCTCCTGTATCTATCAACAGAGAGTGAGACAGAGGGTGGGCTGAGTGTGGCTGGAGTTTCTTCAATCATTTACCGAGAGGTGAGATTGAGGGACGTTATGACACTTGGAGTCAGGTATGTTCCCGTTTCCCTATGCACCCACGGGATGGGTCTTTGCTGTCATCACAAGACACATCACCCTGTTCTGTACACTGCACTGTAAGGCTCCCTTGCCTTCCTCCTTGCACTTATGCCAGACGGGTTGGACGCACTAATGCACCATCAACTGTGCACCCTGGCATACTCCTTCTGTGCCATTTCCCCCTTGTTGATTCCTCAACCGGGTATGAGATATGGGTTTTAATCATTCTTCTTCGTCATGGGGCGAGTGACTGTTCTTTCATTCCAATTGAGTGATTGTGAGTTGAGTGCAATATCCCTCATCATCGACAATGCATTTCCTGCGATTCCTTCCATCAACTACCTCCCTGGGTACTGTGGCGTGGTCCCTGCCATGACGAACGTGTGCCGAGAAGAGGCCTTGGTCCCTCCAGCGCCGACAACCACACTGGACGTGCCATCGATACTCAACCTTGATTCTTGACGAAACGGGCCAAGTTTTTCTAACCCTACACCTTCTGTTTCTTCGTGACGGTCATGTTTTAAGTGTGGGGAAGTTAGTGGATGGTCTGTGGTGTGGTCTTAGGTCCCTGTTGTTCGGTTAACCCTATCCGTTAAGGTCTTAAGTGTGGGGACGCGTCCCTGTGCATCTACCGTGCATACCTTTCTGCATATGCCTTAACCTGTTCATGCATGCATACCATGCCTTACTTTTACCCTAATGGGATCCCTTCCCACCCTTCCGGTTATGTTCCACCCACCCTTGGGGCTGTTCCCTTGTAGTTTTCCTTCATTCCCTGATTATGAGGTTTTTCCATGAGAATGTACCCAACGTTCACCAAAATCCAAATCCAACCTTATAGCCCTGTTCCTCCCATTGAACTGATCATTTTTTCTTTTTACCTACCCCTGTTCCGGTGCACGGTTTTTGAGTTATTAATTTTTGAAGCATTTTGCGTAATTTAGTCGGTTTTCCATGTGAACGCGCTTTACTTGCTTCAGAACCATGATCTGATGTCATAGCCCGGCCAACCACTTTTCCCCTGACATTTTTCCTTTTTATTTTGCATCATTCCGATACACGGTTTGTCCGTTATTAATTTTCTGGGTTTTCACGACTTTTTCGTGTGTATTTTTGACATTTTTCCATGTGAACCTGCCCTGTTTGCATCGGAATTCCAATTTGATTTGACAGCCGTGTCCCCGGTGCCTTCCCCTACCTTTTTCCTTTTTCCTCCACCCTTTTTCGACTTTCGGATTTTTACTTATTAAATTTTAAATATGTTTTCGGGAGTCTTTTTGGAGTTTTTCGCATGTGAACCCCTCCTATTTCCACCAGAACTGCGGTTTAACATGATAACCCTGTGCCACCTCTTCTTGCGGACATTTTTCCTTCTTACTGCATGTCATTCCGGTGAATGGGTTGTCCGATATTAATTTCCGATCCCATTTTCGGGTTTTTTTTTGGGTTTTTCCCATGTGAACACGTCTTATCTCCGTCGGAATTATATTTTGATGTAATAATATTGTCGGGCACATCTTTCTGCATAGTTTTCCTTTTTTCTGCACCTCATTCCGATGCACGGATTTTTCGCTATTAATTTTTAATTGCGTTTTTTAGTTCGTTTTTTGTGTTTTTTGCACGTGACCGCCCTTTCCCCTTCCCAGAACCTCCATCGCATATTTTCCTTGTTTTCCCCCTGTCGTCCTGCCCACTTTTTGTTTTTACGCTATTTCGTTTTGACGTCCGGATTGGGAGTTATTAATTTTTCTTTCTTTTTACGTTTTTTTCTCGCGCCCGTTTTGCGTGTGAATGCGCCCTTTTTCGATTTTACGAGTCTCCACGCGTCCCGGTCGTGTCCGCGTAACCCGTACCGTCTTCCCCGCGCCATTTCACTCCCGTCACGGCAAATTTTTTTACCCCGCCCCGCGCACGAGCGCGGGACGGGGGTACGCGCCCTTGCCCCCCACCCCTTCCCCCCACCTGCCCACCCCATGGCCCCCCCATGGGCCCCCACCCCTTTCCCCTAACTGCCCACCCCTTCCCCCCAACCGCCCGTTTCTTTCTCTCTCTCTCTCTTTCTTTCTCTCCTCTCTCTCTCTCCTTCCTCCCCCCCCGACGTCCGTGCTTCTCCTTCCCTCCTTTCTTCTCTTCTCCACCTCCTCCCTCCTGCGTGCCCAGCCCTCTCCTTCTCCCCTCCTCCCGCCAGCGCCCTCCCGCCACCGCCTTCCCCTCCCGCCCTTCTGCCCCCCGCAGCAGCGCCAGCCTCCCCTCCTTCTTCGTTACCCCCCGCCATCTCTGCCTACTCCCGCCCGCAGCCCCTTCTTCCCCCCCCCGCCATCTCCGCCTCCCCCAGCCCACCGTCGCCTCCTCCTCCCTCGCTTCTTCCTCCCCCAGCCCACGCCGTCGCTTCTTTCTTCCTCCCCCAGCCCACCGTCGCCTCCTCCTCCCTCGCTCCTCCCTCCCCCCACACCATCGCCTTCTTTCTCCCTCCCCCCAGCCGCCCCCATCCGCCTTCTTCTCCCCTCTTGCCCCCCGCCATTCTGCTGTCCCCCGCCTTCCTCCTCTCTCGCCGCCGTTCTCCTTCCCCCCGCCCTTCTGCCGCCCTCCTCTCCGCCTCTGCCCGCCCCCCTGGAGCAGTGCCGCCGAGCCCCTGCTCCTTCGACGTCGCGGCGCCGCCCTCGTCCTCGACTGCAGCGCCGCCGAGCCCCTGCCCCTTCGCTGTCTTCCCCTGTCGAGCGCTCTGCCTCGCCTGCCCCGCCTTCGTCCCGCCACGGTACCCTGCTGCCCCCGCCTCCTGCGCCTCTGTCCTGCCACCTGCCACGTGCCCTACCATTCCCACCCCCCTCCAAGCCCCCCTTCACCCCCGGGCACACCAAATTCACACCTAACCCCCACTAACCCCCTTTCCCACCCACTAACCCACCCCCTAGTAGCCCCCCTTCCCCTTCACCATTCCCAACCCGCTGAACCTCTCTACCTACACCCCCTTTTCCCCCTGCAACCGGACCTGCAAACCTACTAACCCACCCTTCTAAACCCCCATTCCCACCATTCCCTCACTTTCCCCCCTTCTAAACCCTCATTCCCCCCATTACCCACGTGCCCCCCTAACACATACTCCCCTATACAGTCCCCTGTCCCACGCTGCAGCTCTGCTCCACGGCGGCACCACCGCAACCCTCTCCATCAACCCCAGTCCCACCTGCAACCACCCTTGAGCTGTCGACACGCGTGCGGGTGTGTACGCGCTTGTGGTTGATCGTGCGGTTGTTCGTACGCGAGTGCGAGATTTTGATCGTTGTTTGCTGACACGCAACTGCCACGCAGCCTGTTGCTGGGTATTTTTCCCACATTTTTCATTAACACACCCGTAACTCCTTTTTTCCGTTTAAATAACAACTACAAAACACACAAAAACATTGCAAAATATAAATAAATCATTAAAAAACCACTTTATATTCTGAAAAATTACAAAAAATCTAGAAACCTTTCCTTTTATTTTTGCAATCCATGGCCCTCTTTTTCTCAACCTGTAAATTTCAACAAAAATATTTTTGCCTATTTTAAAATTCCAAAATCTTTCAGCATACCCAAACATATGCTAAAAATTCATTTAACATGCTAAAAAATTTCAAATTAATTTCTAAAAAAATTCCTAACACTTCCCTTCACATTTTAATTTATTTTTGGTATCTTTTTCTTAGCTATCATAATATTTAATTTTCCCCCTAAATTCCTTAAAAATACAATACCATAATCAGTCAAACCTTTTTCCTTCAACACACCAACTAACCGTCTAGAGCAAAAATCCAGATATTTTTGGATAGCGGAGAAGCGCATTCTTTGCATTTTCATACACCCACTACCAGGTATTTCCCTTTTTATTTGTTTAAAAATAAAAAACAACATAAAACATACACACAAGCTACCCCAAAACCCACGGTTAATATTTTTAAAAAAAAAAACAAAACAAAACAACCAGACAAAAAACACACAAACCAACAAACCAATATTTAACCTAAATCAAACCTAACTACCACCATGGCACGCGCATTCGCGCTAAACACACATTCTTTTTAAATTAAAATCAACCAGCCGTTCACTTAGCACGCGCTACGTTCGCTAAAGAGGCACTTTAAATTTTTAAATTAAAATCAACCAGCCGTCACATGAGCACGCGCTGGCAAAAAAGCGCTCCACATCACCTTAATTTGTAATCAATGAATTGCATTTAGAGACCCAGTCGGGAATCGAAGTCCGGGAATCAAATAACTGCACCGCTTAACCTAATAATTGGTAATTAAATTTATAATAAGGAACCGCCGTTTTCTTGTTAAGGTTTATCACCTAATAAAAATTCACCCATTTTTAATAATTGATTAAAATCAACCCTTCATTAAATTAATCCCCCCTCACTGCACTTAATTCCCCTTTTTAATGAACCGTTTCGTGGGATGGGTATGCGCAGTCATTAGAGTTATTTTCCATGGTCCAGTCTTGGTTTATCACAGATATAGTATTGATATGTGTCGGATGTGGTTTTATTTTGGTTTCCTGTCTTAGTTACGGTTAAGGGTACGGTATGCAGCTTTTTTTCTTTTATTGCCTGATACGGGATTCTGGGTGTTTGTCTGATGCATCGCATGAAGCTTTCGGTCGCATTTGTCTCAAGGTCATGTCAAATTTTTTCTAGGATGTGGTTTGCTTGGGGTTAGTTGGTCGTGTCACGTTTTATTGGTAATTCTCTTATCCTTGGTTTTTTGTATGTTGCTTTGCAAGCATTCTCCTTGATTGTCTGTGTTTGTGGTGTGTGTGTAACCATCTGAATGGCGCCTTCTCATGCTCCTCCCCCTATCCAGTACGTCCCATTAGTTAGTAGGGATTACTCTTCCCTACTTACTTTTGAGCCCCTCACGAAGGCAGGACTTGCTGCTTTTGTGGCCACTCCTTTTCCATTACTTCCAGAGGATCCGTCCTTATGTGATGAGTTCCTGGCCTCTTACAGCAAGAAGACAGACGTAGTCCAAGGCATGTCTATGACGTTGACATCTCGAGGCTTAGGGAAGGCTCTGTCTTTACCCTTCAAAGGAGAACCTTTTGTAACCACTCGTCAGCTCTTCTCTAATGAAGAGATTCTAAAGCTGTTGCAAAAGCAGACAAGGGAAGTCCTTGATGTTAAGAAGGTGATAAACTCTTCAGGAGTTTCTTTTTCTATGATTACTGATCCCGTATGGAAGACGATGTGTCAGTTCCTTCAGGACAGGTTTATGCCTGCCAAAACGCCATCCCACTATTTGTCCAAAGAGCTTTTCACAGCTTCCAGGATGGTGCTGAAAGGAGTTGCTATTGATTGGAGCACATACCTCCTTACTAAAATGGATCAGCATTTTGTTAAAGTCACCAGGGGTAATGTTACCAATGTTACATACGGATCATATTTGTCTGCCTTCTTGACCTATTCAGGTTTACAGAAGACTGTGCCTCCACCTCCTCCATTAGATCCAGTACCTCCTCCTCCACCTTCAGAAGAGTCAGCACCCATTGACATTGAGGATGATGATTCTCCACCTCCCCTGGTCATACAACGCAAACGCTTAAAGAGGGTAGCGGATAAAGCCCCTACTGTACTTCCCTCAGTGCCTATCCCTGCTACTTCTAGCAGTGAACTCCCTGGGTATCTCACTTGCAATAACCTATTCAGAGCATATCGAGAAGGATCCTTGGAGATCTCAGTTCCTTCCCTGAACAGTCTTGTTTCAGGAGATGCCATTCCTTTCCTCTGCAAGGATATTCAAAGTTCCATTGAGTTGTCAGTGACAGCCTGTGTTCAACAGCTGTACGCATCTTTCTATGAAGAGCTCATGCAGTCTAAGGACCAGTTGCATAAGGCAACATTTGAGTTAGCTTCTGCTAAGGATACCCTAGCAGATTTATTTAAGCAAATGGAACAACAAACCCAACTGGTTGCCATCCAAAGCGATGAGATTTCTTCTTTGAAGACCCAGTTATTCGAGGCTCAGTCACAGGTTACTAGCCTTTCAGCAGAGAAGGAGAGGATGTCCCGAGAAGCGAAGGAATTCCAAGCTATCTTAGATGACAAGCTTTCAGCTTTACAGATGGCTAATGACACAGTGGCTAACCAAGCCTCCCAAATCCAGCAGTTGCAAGATCAGCTTGCGAAGTCCCGCTCTGTTCCTCCAAGCCCTCCTGTTCCATTGATTCCTTCTCTTTCACAGCAGGACTTGGCTGCCCTACAGAGACAGGCTACTTTGTGCCCTCTGTTCCAAGATAAAGTGGAAAGATTGCAGTCCAGAATGGACTTGTTATGGTCTACCTTTGAGCAGTTTCAGGACTATGTCTTACCAAACCATTCTTTCTTTGTCCACTACCACTTACAGAAGTTGGTCTTCTATATGAAGCTTTCCACGATGGATTTACCTTTTCCAGAGGATGGCTGGAGTGGGACTTGGTCTGCTGAGTTGTTGACAGAGGTAGTCAGAATGGTCTTTGAAGATTCTGTCACGCCAGATACCATGTTGATGTCATACATGTATCTCCGAGGAGATTTGTTAATTCCAGATGAGGTAGATATGGCATGGTATGTGGGGGATGCGGTCTTACAGGCTGTTTTATATGTCAATCATTTGGAGTTGCGCATAGCTGATATATTCCAAAGTTATTCCTCCAAAGTAGCTGATTGTCATGATAATTCGTGGCATCCTATGATTGATTCGGTGGTCCTAAATCAAAGACAAAACACAGCTCCTACCTTTGCCCAGAGTACTAACCAACTGAGGATGGATCTCTTAACCTATCTTTCCAAACATAATCCGTTTGATGCTACCTTCTTTGATGCCTATCATAGACGATCTCTCTTGGGACCTTCTGTTCCTACCCTCCTCTATTACCAACAAATGGCTCACCGCTATGCTATATATTTTTCCCTTTGTCAGTCTAATTCCACAATAATTTTACCCCTTCTTTTCCAACCTTCATCTTTCCCTCAAATTCCTATTTTCACTTACTGTTCCTTTATTGAGGATAGGGTATTTTCCCCTTCTCCACCCTGTCCTTCTCCCTCCATTAATGTACCCTCCACATTTCCTATTTATCAGTTAACACCGTTCCTTAGTGATTCCTTACAAATTTCTGCCACTCCTTCTTTAACCTTTTCTTCCTTTTATGATTTTTCCTATCCTTCCCTTCATCCACTTTCCCTTATTCCATTACCCTCTCCTAGCACTTCCATATCTCAACCACCTCAGTTGGTTAGTGACTGTGACGGGTTTGATAATCAGATTTCCAGAAGAAGGGGATGGAGTTCGGATGATTGCCTTACAGGACCGCAGATTAATTGGCCAGTAATTCCAAGAGAATGGACAGCTTCCAGTCAAGCTTATCAAAACTATGTTCATTTTGCCCAGCAGTATTCACAGTCTGCAGATCCCTCAGTGAGATTAACTGCTCACTTTGCTTGGTACCTGGCGTATATGCATAGGCACTCTCATACTGATTCAAAGCCTATTCCAAAGTTGTGCATGAATGTCAATGTAAACATTGATTCCCAACAGCTGGAGATACTGTATTTTCATGCCCTCTGTTTGCCTAGCAGATACTTGGTCCTATTGGAAAGAATGTGCTGTCTCCAATTTTTTCAAAATCCTCCTAAAAACTTTGTAGATGAATCCTTATCTATGGATCGATTCCGACAACATCAATCTTTTAAGAGGGATCATCTTCATTGATACCTTTCCAATGTATGGTGGAAGCTTTTAATGAACACCTCTCTTTTTGAAGAAGTCATTCAGATGGTTGTGTTGTGTATTAGTGTTTGTGTTGTGAGTTCATTTATGTCAAACGAACGTGGTAGTTTCCTATTGGATTTCGTGTACGAGCTATGTTTTGGAAATTTGTAGAGATGGGGTCGTGGATGGCGAATTGCAGAAGATGCAGATGAAGAAGAAGAAAACTTTTATATCCTTTACAAATTTGTTGTGCTTTTTAGTTTGATAAGAGGTATTAATGTATAAAGGGTTTTCCTTTCTTTATATTTTTTATATCAGAAACAGGTTATAAGTTGGGGTCGTGGTGGATGGATTCTTTGTGAGAAGATATTGAAGATCAAAGTGGAGCTTTTCCCTAAACTTGTATTCCCTTTTTCCTGGGTCGCGAGGACGCTTCCTTATTAAGTGTGGGGATATGTTGAGTGTTGAAATGACTTGTTTTTTGGCTGATTTTTGTTGTTTTTGAGAGCTGAATGGTTGATTTTATGAGATGATTGATTGATTTGGAAGTGGTTTGAGAGTGTTTTAGATGATAATGATTGTGTTTTGGAAGATCATGATGTTTTTTGATGGTTCTGTGATGTTCTGATAGGTTCTGATTGGTTCTGTATACCTTCTGTTTTGTTCTGTTTTGGTCTGTTTTGTTCTGATTGTCTTCTGTAAGGAGGGATGAAGTATTGATTGATGAAGATTGAGAGCTTGTGAAAGTTTATTGAATGGTTTGTGAGAGTTTGGAATGATTTGAGAGTGAGTTATGAGGTTTTGATAACCTTCTGTAACCTTCTGTAGGTCTTCTGTAGAGCTTCTGCTTCTGTTCTGTCTCTGTTCTGTTCTGTACTGTAGCTGTTCTGGTACTGTTCTGTAGACTGTTCTGTATGCTTCTGTAAGTGTTCTGTGGAATGTATGTGTGACTTTGAGGAAAGTTTTCTAGCCTTGGAAAGAGGTGAATACAAGTGCAAAAGAGCTGGAGGAAGTGGAAGAAGTAGCTGCTGAAGACTCAAGTGAAGACTAGAGTGAAGTGACAGTAGTGAGCTGTGAAGAGACACTGTAGTGGCTCTGGTGACTCTTCATATCAGACATACCTCTTGGGAGGGGTATCCACGACCTAAGAGTGATTATTGAGAGTGATTGTTGAGAGATTGTAGTGAGGACATGATGTATTATTGATGGAGAGAGAGAGAGAGAGTCAGAGATAGCCAATTCTACTCAAATAGAGTGATTGTATATGAGAGATTGAGGGAGAAGACTATGAAGATATTGAAGATGAATACTATGTGATGTATTTCCATTCAAAGATGGTGTATGTCTTTGCTTTCTTTATTCTATTGATGGATTTTATGAAGATGTTGAAGAATATGGTTGATTCTATTAAAATCCGTGGGAGATCTACATGATGCTGCATGAAGATTTGTTGTGCCTGGTGTTCTTTTCTTCATTGTGATCATATGAAACATGATAAACAAGCTTGTTAATGTTACAAGATAGATTTTCTTGCAAGAGAATTCCCTTTTCCTTGGTGTTCCTCTTGGGGCTCCATAAGTTAGTCAAGGGTGCGAAAATCAAGGCATATTCCTTAATAAAAATCCTATACCATCCTATTAAGCCCCAAAAACTTCGGACTTCCTTAACCATTGTTGAGGATGTCCATTATTGCACATCTTTAACCTTGATAGGATCTACCACAATCCCTTCGTCAAATACTATAAATCCAAGATCCTCAATCTGCTTCTTGAAGAGTGCACATTTCTTCTTCTTGGCTTAAAGCTTGTGCGTCCTCATTATTTCAAGGAAAACTTAGAGTTGTAGCTCATGCTCCTCCTCTTTATATGAGTAGGTTAGGATATCATCAAAGAAGACAAGGAGAAAGTAGTCAATATAGGGCCAAAAGATGTATTAGCCTCTTGAAGGTTGTAGGTGCATCAGTTAATCCAAAAGACATTGTGATAAACTCAGAATGGCCATACCTTGTGTTAAATGGAGTTTTTGGAATGTCTTCTCTTTGATCCTTATTTGATATAATAACATCATCGTAAATCAATTTTTAAGAATATTTTTGTACTTCGAAGACAGTCAAGTAATTTGTATATTCTTAGAATTAGATACGTGTTCTTGATCGTCACATAGTTTAGTCCTTGATAATTGATGCAAAGACAGAAGCTTCATCCTTCTTCTTTTGGATCAACACCACAGATCCCCATTGTGAATTACTTGGCCTGATGTATCCTTGGTCCAAGAGTTGCTTAAGTTGTTCTTCTAACTCAATGGCTTCTAGAATAGACATACAATAGGGTCCCTTTACTATTGGAGTAGCTCGCTCTTGGTGTTAACTTAATCTCATGATCAACTTCTCTTGGTGGAGCAAGTTCTATCAGCTCTTCCAAAAACACATCTGTGTATTCCTTTAACCAAGATGGTTTTTCATCATCTTTCTTCCCTTGCTCAATCTTATTAAGTTTAATTAGATAGATAGGCAATCCTCTTCTTAGTGCCTTCATGATTTGAGAAGCTTTTGCTAATTGGATTCTAGGGTCAACTTCTCCTTGAGTGGTTACTTACTCTCCTTTTTTATCTTGGAATGTGATCTGGCCCTTCCCGCAATGAATATGAGCATTGTGGATTAGTCAATCCATCCCTAGCAAATACTCGTAAGCTCCTACATTCATAACTTTGAACCCCTTGTTGGAAAGATTGCCTTCTAGGTTAAATTCCACTCTTCTAGTCTGTTTCTAGCACTGCCTCCTTCCCATTTGATAATTCTACTAATAACTTAGATATATATGCAATGTCTAGGCTTTTTGCATACTTTGGTGAGATAAATGAGTGGGTACTTGCACAATCAATAAAAACCTTAAAGGCTTTATCTTGATAGGTTGTGGGGATTTGGATCACTAAGAACTAGCAATTTGGGCCCTTCTTGTTGAGAGTAGCATGTACTATTGCTCTTTCGGTCTTCGCCTCTAAAGTGGGGCCTTCATCTTTGTCTATTCCATTATCCTTTCCCTTGAAGGTTACTCTAGCAACTTTTCTTTTTGTTGTTAAAAGTGCTCGATTCTTGCCATGAAATTGTCCTTGGCAGATTGATTGGCCTAACTTTAGGCATTGTCTTTTGAAGTGGCTAGGTTTGTTGTAATGAAAACACCTTGATACCTCTATGTTATCGACTACAAGTACAAAGTTTCCAACTGCACTTGTCTTGGCCTTTTTTCTTTGACTGGTCTAGTATTATCCTTGGATCCTTTTGACATATCCACATGGTCCTTTGTATGGAGAATCCTATCCCCAAAATTTGCCACTCTTGGACGTTGTTTGAAACTCCAAGATAATGGGGTTTACTCAAATTAATGTACCTTGTAAGTGAGATGGGAACATTGATTCACGAGGGGTATCCAATGGAGCATCTAGTTCATGGAAAAACTTTGACACATGTTGGGTGATGTCCAAGGGCGGGGCATAGTTTAAAAGGGATACAAATCTAGAATAATAGGTTTCCAAGCTCAAACTAGATTGCTTCAAACTAAAGAATTCATTCATCTTTAAGGTGTAATATGTCGATGGGATGCATCGCCCACATACAGCTTTCTTCGGCTTTTCCCAAGTAATAATTGCTTCCAAAAAGCCTTGATCCTTGTACCATTGCTTCCACCAAAGTCGAGCTTCACCCATCAACTTTAGCTTAGCTATCATTTCCTAATTAGGAGAAACAACAGTTGTAATAGCGAAGTAATCCTCCATAGATTCAATCCAAATTTCTACTTCAGACTCAACATCCTTTCCTTTGCCATCAAAATCGGGTGGTTTGATTTGCTTGAGAAGAAATTGGTTCTCTTGCCCTTCAACTGAGCTAAGCATAGGCATGGAAAGTATAATATCCTATTCGCAAGATTAGTTGTACATTTTATATGCTACAACTTTTCTCTCTAAGGTTTTTCATAATTGAATCCACTATTTTCAAATTTACAACATAAGTCTGGGATGAAAGTACATGATCTTTGCAATGAATTTGAGACTCTTTTATTATTCACAACTACAATAATGCTAGCCAAATTTCTTTATTACATCAAGTAATGATAGTTGAGATCAAGGTGAGAATATTTGTTATTACAACATTCTAATTATGAAATTCAGATACATTAATAATTTGTAGGTTGGAGTCTAATCAAATCTATTTAGGACTTTGTATTTTTGGGGGAGATTTGAGAAACCATCTTTACAATAATTATTAAGACATGAGTACTCTAAAATGGCAATGTGCTTGGCTGGGAGAATGCGGAGTACATGGTCATAAAGATAATAGTTTTGACCACCTATATTGAGGATGGGATTTAGGCACGACTCTTTAAAGATAAATAGCTTAACGAGCTTAAGGTTTTCCATCCACTTGATTCTTTTGAGATTGTTTTGAAGATACCCAAGTTGTATAGCATTGATGAAGTAGTAGATTAGACTATGCTTCCTATCAATTGATGCTCCTAATACAATGGCAAGGGATTATACATATGCTCTAGGATTCTCATGAAGCGATCATGCTAATCAAAATCAAGGGAATGCATTGCAGAGGTAAACATTGCTTGAAACACAAAGATTTTTTGTCATTCTTTGTTATTTTAAAAGAGGTTCCATCGATTGTTAGAGGTTGAATCTTATTTGCATCCAACTTTTTCTTAAACAAGGTTGTAAATAAATATTTTTATGTATTACTTCAATTTTTTCTTTCATACCACCTGTGGCGTGCCCACTTTGAGATATCCTCAAGGGCATGATTTAGTGGTCCATCAAGATGTTTTCTAGTCATGCTCGATACTCTTTCAAATTACATGAGATTTGCTACCTAGACTCTCTCAAATCCACTTCACAATGGAAAGTCTCGGCCATTACCACAAGAATTAACCTAAATTTCAAGTTCTAAACTAAGGCCACCTATTAGATTAACTAGCATTGAACTTCACGCATTTGCTTCTGCTAGATAGACTGAACCGAAGCCGACATCCATATCACACTTTGTTCATGAAGAGCGAGAAAGGGCGGGGAGTAAGGGTATGTGTGCAACATGGACAAAAACTAGCGCTCCCTTACTAGCTAAATTTCCCTTGGCAGGCTACGATGCATTTTCTACAGTGTATGGGTTTCTTTTGTCATGTTACTGTCGCATTGTTTATGTTTTGCATTTGTTTGGAGGAAACGGGATGTGAAGGGGGAGAAGAATAGTTTTTACGTGACGAGAGAGAGAGAGAGAGAGAGAGAGAGAGAGAGAGAGAGAGAGAGGAGAGAGAGGGAGGGAGGGAGGGAGTGAGTGAGTGAGTGAGTGCATGTCTCTCTGACTGTCCTGTCGCACTTTGCCGCGTGTAAAGACGTAGTGAGCTAGTGACATGCCATGTGTAAAGATGTCAAATTGATGGCTTGGCGAGTTGCATGGTAATCTTTATTTCATATTGCCCTTGCTATTTATAATATAAAACAACGGAGCACCATGGTTGGCACCCTTGTATGAGCACATGCTCTCTCTCTCTCTCTCTCTCTCTCTCTCTCTCTCTCTCTCTCTCTCTCTCTCTCTCTCTCTCTCTCTCTCTCTCTCTCTCTCTCTCTCTCTCTCTCTCTCTCTCTCTCTCTCTCTCTCTCTCTCTCTCTCCCCTTGTAGAAATAGGCATCATGCTATCAAGACCATTTCATTTGACAACAAGTGGAAAACTAGATAAAGCTGTAATATGTTCCAAGTTCCAACTATAGAATGTAGCTGATCTTTTTACAAAATCTATTTGAAGAGACAAGCTAAATGCTTGCAGTGTTTTGGCCGAACTAGAATAGATCTAAACTCTGTTTTATTTATTTATTTTATTTTTTTGATGAAATGTGAAGTTGTATTAGTAAGTAAAAAAGAGGAGTATTACATGATGTGGACGTAAGTAGGGGTCCACCTGAGAAGTCTATGTAGTTGCTAGACTACATTCTATTTACAATTGAAATCCTTTTCATTTCCTGGCTTAGGCTTCCATTACACCAAGGGTGTTGTAATAAATTAGATGCAGAGAATGCAACTGATTTTTTTACAAAATCTCTTTCAGGAGACAAGCTAAATGCTTGCAGTGTTCTGTTGTCCGGGACTAGAACAAATTTGAACTTTGTTTTATTTTATTTGTTTTATTTTATTGATGAAACATGAAGTTGTATTAGTAAGTTAAAAAAAGGAGTATTACATGATGTGGACATAAGTAGGGGTCCACCTGAGAAGTCTATGTAGTTGCTAGACTACATTCTATTTACATTTGAAATCCTTTTCATTTCCTTGCTTGAGCTTCCATTACATCAAGGGTGTTGTCAATAGGTTTCGCATACATTGCAATAAACCAAGCTTCCATGTGCTCCATTTTCTTTCTCCTTTCCTCATGAATGAGGAACTTCTTAAGCTCAATACACAGTCCTTCGTACGGATCTTATTTTTCTTCTTGGCTAAGGGGTGCTTGCTGCAGTCTTTAGCCAGTCGTTTCCTTTGGGACTTGACTTGAAACAAAAAATCCTCTTTAAAACTATGCATTGGATCAACAATGACTTGTTCAAATAAATTTTTATTACGTGAAACCCATATCTACCACAGTAGTATACTGTGTAGCCAGTCCAGATGACTGGATGCAGTCCATAGATTTCTCCAAGCAATAGTTCTTTCCATGTAATGGTTGAGGGGTGAAAAGGGGCAATCATTTTTTGTAGAAACTTAAGGGCATTTAGGTTAGATTGACCCAAGAAGAAGAGATGGGGGATGGTTTCTTCGTCTTTGTTGCACCGTGGGCAGAGAGCAGTGCAATACCTAGTTTTTTAGCTCTGGAGCATGTCCAAACTGCTTTAAACTGAATCAGCCATAAAAGACTGGCTTTTTTTGGCTGAATGCTAGAGTTCCAAATCATAAGGAATCTGTATAACCATTGGTGTTGACCCCAATTGATGTGCCATCTTTTATTCAATTTATTGACTAGCTTGCTGGGAGACTCTTTTCTCTCTTAAATGGGTAGAAGTGGTTTATCAATTGACCAGTAGATCCCTTTGAAGTTAAATTCATTATATCAACTGAATTGTACGGTAAATGTGTGGCCCCCAAGAGTTTATTCTCTGCAATATCAGGGTTATTTAGATTATCCAACTCTTTCCAGTCCCCTTGAGAGCAATCCCATATGTCTGACCATGATTTAATTCCTTTTTTTAGCATCCTAAATGCTATAGGAATTTGCTCTTCCTCCACTAAGCCATGAAATATGCTAAGCCAGATAGAGTTCGATGCACTCCATGGCAGTGTGAAGTTATTGATTGGGGAGATGCCAACCTGATCTTTGAAGGTAAGCCATGCTAGCCATATGTTTCTCATCAAATCTTGACTTTGACTTTGACTTGGTTGAAAGCAACCGTTAGGGGATCCATCTCCTTCCATCTTGGAAAGTTTAAGATAGAGAAAGTCTTACAAGTGGCCTTTATGAGTACATCCTAGTCTTCATTTTCGTGTTGAAAAGTCCTTGGGATCCATTTGGTTGACCTCGTGTTGACTAACTTTTCTAAGTTTGGGAGTCCTAGTCCTCCCAATTCCTTTGGAAGAGTGCAATCTTCCCAAACAACCTTGGGAATTTTGAATTAAAACTTTAATTAATCCCCCTCCTTTATGGCTGGTTGATGCAGGATGCAAGGAGCTGGAAGATGGTAAGGTTTTCAGATTGCTGGGAATCCCAATGGGGTTTGGGGTCTCAATGAAACAAAGATGGGAATGGGTGCTGACCAACGGTAAAAAAAAGCTGGAATATCTCAATGGACTTCAGTGCTCCTTTGCTGGAAGAATGGTGGTTCTGAAACACATTATGATACCCTCCACAATATATTTCTTAGCCTGCTGGAGACCTTCAAAATCTGGACTCAAGAAGTTGGAAACACTTGCCAATAATTTCTTATATGGTATTTTGTGGGAGGGCACTGTGGAGTCTGGACAATTTAAAATAAAATGACTGAAGTTTAAAAATAAAACAATAAATCTAAAATAAGATGAATAGTTAGAAAAAGAGGGTTGCACCCTTTCAAGTGCAGGACCTCTCTCCCTCCCTCCCTCTCTCTCTCTCTCTCTCTCTCTCTCTCTCTCTCTCTCTCTCTCTCTCTCTCTCTCTCTCTCTCTCTCTCTCTCTCTCTCTCTCTCTCTCTTTGATGCTGCCAAATCACGACTGTAGGTCAGCAACAATGCAGGAGTACTCAACTGCCCTGGCCCCTGTGCATCACTTTTAGCCTTGCAGATTCTTGTTGCTCTGTCACTTCTGCCCTGCACACGAGTTCTGTCCCAAAGCAACCCATACCACAGGCTTGCCAAGTGTGATCAACCAGATGACCAAATGACACACACATACAGTCTCACGCAATTAGTTTAATTTTTTTTAAATTACCATAAAGGTTTGTTAGGCTGGAGAGAGATCCGCGAGCATGTAATAATATGAGAAGGCTTGATGCCCAGATGACATGCGGAGTGCAAGCAGTGACAGTCCTAATATTAACCTGCTCGACGCTATTAATCCTGAGCTACACTCTCACAACAAAAATGAGAATATACCTTGCACATGCTTGTGCCACACATGATGGCGTCCGAGGAGGTGGCGAGTGACAAGCAACATGTGTCAAGATTTTGTTTACAATTAGGCCGGTTACACACCAAAAAAGGGCCGCCCACTTTTTAAACTTTGACCAATCAAAACACTTATTTAAAGGTTGGCGTCCGCAGTCCTTTACACACTGGAGAGGACATGACCTGTTGTTTACCTATTAAACAGGTGAACTCCCCGCCCACTTTTGGACGGGGAGTCTCCCCTGCCCACTTTATAAAGTGGCGGACAAGGGTGTACTTTTTGCATTTGCAACCAATCAAAAGATTTATAAGTTTATTCTTTTTTATTTTTTACAAACTGTGTCCCTTTGGTGTGTAAAGGTATGACGCCCATGTTTGCGCCCAATTTCAAAAAGTGCATGCCCACACTCTGGGCGGGGGTTGGCCGTCCATTACTTGGTGTGTAACCAGCCTTATATTCTTGATGTCATGCCACTCTACAACTGCTATGGATACATATACGCATGGGCCCCACTCATGTACAGGGCCCATGCACATGTTACAACTTACAATGACTATTGGCGAGTTGTGACACCATGCGGGTCCCATCAAGCTAGCTGTCCATTTTTAGCCACATCATGAGCCAATGGAGGATGATAGAGATTTGATTTAATTTAACCAATTAAAAATTATCATTGAATGAAAAAAAACCTAGCATTTGGATGCCTATGTAACAAAGTAAAGAATTTGGGTTCAATATGTGTGGGATGCACTAACATTGATTCTCTTGTTTCACATTTTGGAGTTTCTCTTCCTTGTTCACATTACGTTAGATTTTGGAGTTTCTCCTTCACACTAAATAAATTTTGAATTACTATGTAGTGCATGATATTATTTTGCTTTTGCACATAATATGCTATTGCTCTACTATTACCCACTATGCTTAGGCGATCTTGTGCGCATCAAGGTACATGACACTTATATATACGTGAGCACATATGTAAGATTTGTTATATGGATTATCATTGCATACAAAGATTTAAGTCCTTCATTTGCATGCATTCATATATGATTTTAATATATAAACTCAAACAACATATTGTCTTGGACATGATCACATATACCTTTATACGATAATACGTCGAAAATGTGTGATCACATGTGTATCAACCATCAAAAGATGGTATATCTTAGTGATATTATATATATGTAATATTATTTTTTCTAAACTCCCTAACTCACTCTCATAATTCTAGTAGGACGATTCAATAGAATTTGATGGTTTTTAACAAGATGTGTATAATGAATGACTTGATTTGAAGAGTATTCACATGAAATTGGCAATTTTTGTTGAAAGTATAAGGTGCAATCTAAGGGAAGGGGGGGAAAGGTTAGATCTATTGACATACTAAAAAAGGAAAAGTTTGGATCTCTTAATATATTAAAGAAGAAAAAACAGAGTTACTAAGATGAAATTGTAATTAAAAGAAGTTAGATCCATTAAAAATAGATTAATCTAGTAATACACTAAAGAAGGAAAAAATATGACCATTAAGATGAGATTTTAGTTAAAAGAGTTAGATATATAAAGAAGGTGAAGATGATTAGAAAAAGCTTAAGAGCTTTATTCTTTAGAACAACCTTAGAATCTTTATGTAGAAAAACAAATTTGATGTTATTTGCAATAAAGGCTCTTTTCTTAGGATACAAGCTATTGGCCCACAACCGAGTCCAAGCTCTATGACTCAGAATCTCCCTCCCTCCCTCCCCCTCTCCCCCCCCCCCCCCCCCCCCATCTCTTTGATGGGTGCCGCTAGGTCTAGCATAATCTAACCATCAATATTCTCTCATTTTGCAAGGTTCCAATGTACTATCCAACATAATCTTCATTAGGCAATGTTCTGATGTGTTTAGAGCTAGGTCCATTTTTATCACAAGTGTTCTTATCATCTCCTAATATGAGTGTGGATTGCAATCAATGTTGTACATTAAAGCCAATATTGATCTTATAAGATTAATCACACTTTAACCTTAACCTTAACAAAATATATGAGACAACCTTAACTTTTCCCTTAACACTTCCTAATATCTTATATCTAATTCTCTTACACCCACAAACCTAGATCATAAGTTCTGGAAACCATGAATTTTCTAGCATTTGTAGAGGCAAAGTACTAGTTGAAGCAAATTCTTTGATAACATGAGTTCCTATTGTGACCACCACAATGGCAGGTTGGAAATTCTTATGCGGATTTTAACACTGCATGAAACACTTGAATACTAGTTTCATTTTGCAAGGCATCTCAAAATCAAGTATGTAATCCATTGATGATGTTGAGAGGATGTGAAAGTCAATGGAGCATGTATCTCAATAAGTGAAGAAAATGTTTGGCAAGCATGTTGAAGCCTAGAGAGATTTCCTAGTGCTTGTTATGATTAAAAGGCTTCCATGTAGATTCTACCCCAAGTCTAAGGGCCTTGAGTATAGAACATATCTAGAGGTTAAATATCTGCATCTTGATCATGAGTCACACTTTTTACTCAAGTTTGATCATCTCAATCCTGCATCAAATAACAGTGGTAAACTAGCTCTCTATCATCTTCACATTGAGGTAGAATGTGAGTACGAACCAATCACAAAGAGAACAAAAGAAAACAATGTATCATCAAAGTCCATAAAACATGTGTTTCAATTTGAAGAAATATTGATCTTTGGTTGAATGGAAGGTTATACCCTAGAGATCCTATAAAAAGTAATACTCCTCCTTTTATAAAAGCTCTTCATTGAATGAGATTCATTTGTAATGTCCCGACCTTTAGTAGTCCCCTTGCATGAAGGGGATTTAAGAGGAAGGAAAATTCACAAAGCTATAAAACCTTAGTCTTTGAGAAACTTAGAAGAATTTGCTGATGGATTGATTGTCGGACTAATGGACGCTGGTAGCTTCCCTCGAATTTTCCACCATCATCCTCATTTTTGGTGCTAACTCGAAGTTTGAGAAATTGTACATCAAGAATGTGCATCGTAATCATTGATTAATAATCTTATCTTGATGATAATCAAAACCATATGTTCATCTCCCCATTGCGACAATCATTAACCACAAAGCCTTAGTAGTTAAGGCTATAAAGAGCCTTAATATTAACCTAAATGAAGTTGATTTTCTTTTTACTTGCCAATTGTTGCCATTGTACACACACACACACACACACACAGGAATATAGGAGGAGTGAGAGGAAAAGAAGAAGGAGAAAGTAGGAGGAAATAAGAAAAAGCGTAAGGAAGGAGAATATAAGAAAAAGAGAAGAAGGAGGAGAAGGTAGGAGGAAAGAAGAAGAAGGTAAGGGAGGAGGATAGTAGAAAAATAAGAGAAGAAGGAGGAGGTAGGAAAGAGAGATAGGAAGAGATAGGGGGAGGAGGAATGGAAGGATAATAGAGGGAAGAGAGTAGGAGAAGAAAGAAGAGAGAAGAGTTAGAGAGAGTGTAGTAAGAAAATAGAAGAGAAGAATTACAAAGAAAATGATATCTCGATGTGAAGTTTCCAATTATATCCCTTCAAGACTGATGAAGCTTGGAAGGCTAGCATACAAAGACCCCTTACTCACAATGGCCCCGAAGAGGCAATATTATGGAGCGAGGAGCGCAGGAGTTACAAATGCGATCGCGAATGTGGATAACATAGCATCTCATGCAATACCATCCTAGGCTCCTTTCATAGGCTTATTGAATATCCCACAAAATTTAAATGAAATTTTTGTAATTAGAAAATAAGGCTAGTTAAAATTTTGACAAGAAAGGAATGTTAGAATAAAGTAGGAAACTATTTATTTAGATTATAAATTTTGAAAGGTAGGATAAATTGCATGACATCACAATACATTGAATTAAACTCTTAGTTTAGATACATATAAGCAAAGCGCATCAGAAAAATCAAAATTTCATTCAAAAAGGTCCATTAAAAAATCCACAATAAAGTTCAATAAGAATTAAAATTCAAGTAATTGCATTAATAATATTTTTATTGTCATTTATAAATCATGTAAATATAAAAAAAGTGAATTAAGATAGTTAAAAGTAGGTAATTAAATTTGTTGAGAAAAAGTGCCCTCTTTGATAGAAAAAATCCCATTGTTATCAGTTAAGTCAAATTTATTGAATTACGTTCATAGCCATTAGAATCCTAGTATATTTGAATCGACTCGCTTTGCCAACATAACAAAGTGAAGTACAAATTCTAGTTCATGAAGCAATCAAAAAGCCAATACGATCCTCCTTCGAGAGAATAGAAGCTTAAAATTCTTAAGGAAAATACTTGAATTGTTAGCTTACGTAGCTTCCAAGATTAAAAAATCAAGATTTCAAGATTTCCAACAACACTATATTAGGGAATTTGAGAATTTCCATGCATTTTGGTAATCCCTAATACGTTTATTATTTGACCACATGGTCAAATATTGTTGTCTTACTACTTAAAGGTGGAGTCTACCTTAAATGTTATATAAGCTACCTTTCCAAATTCCACTTTCAAAAATATGGATCAAGATTTAGTCACGTGGTCAAATATTTATCACTTATTTGAAATTAAAAGTTGAAAATTTTCACATTCTCTAATATGATGTTCAACTTAGTTTTCACAAGTTAAGACAAATCTTAGCTCTATCCTAACGTATAGCAATCTAGAAAAATACTCAAGACTCCTAATAAGTTCAATCAATCAACCTTCAGTGAAGGTTTAGCTAGAGAAATATTGTTAGTAAATATTTTTTAAAAATTAGAAAAAAATGTTAAGAATTGAGCAAGGTTTAGCTATGCAGGACCAAAGTCAATGACAAGAAGCAAGATGACTGAGACTAGACACACTAATTGTTACTCAAGTGAATAAAGAAGACTAATTAGAATTGAGATTTCAAAGGGAGCCTAGAAAAATCCAAAAGGGAATAGACTAAGTTAGATTTTTTTTTTTGCTAAGTTAAAAATCATTCTCTGATTGCCTCCCTATTGGGTAGAAATATTGTATGAAAAGAATTGCTTGTGCTTGCAATGGTGCATACAAGTTTACTTGATGTAGCTAGAAGGTTTGATTGAACTATAAGTCAAAACCCTAATATGCCAAATTTACAACAAGATAAAAGGAAAGTGTGCTAGACCTCCCACGAGGCTAGCTAAGGATCCCTTTAGCAAGGGGGATTGGTTTTTATTGCCTTGGAGAGTTTGGGCTGACATCAATGGTGAGAGATAACTCTATAGGGGATCGTTGAGTAGGAGGAGTTGAGGGTACTGGGAGGAGGGCTCTAGCCAATAAACTCTTAAGCTCCTAAGAACCATCCACCAAACTACTGTGTGACTCAATATGGATTTCTTGAGGGACCGCGTTACTAGTTAGGGCTAAATGTTGGTAAAATAAAGGCATTGGGGTCATTCTTCCATATCGACAAAAGATGAATACTTGTATAAGATTCTCTAATAAATAAAAAATTTGTATTCCAAAGGATTATTTTCATGGTTATGTGTTGTGACTTAAGTTATGTGAATAAACACTGTGACTAAAAGAGCTTATTAAGAGAGTTTATTTTATTTTTGCAACATAAATATGTTAGGCAAGTAGATAACTAAAGCTATCTAATTGAGAGAAGTGGAAGGGTGAGATTCCTAACAAATCCTCCCTTAGGCTAGGTGGTCTCACTAAGTCGAGAGCTTCTGTACATTTGATACATTATAGTTGTCAAGACCCTCTAGCTACTATGAGAATACTCAAGAATACTTATACTGGTTGCCATTGCTTATTGTAATACATGAATAGCTCGCACTATGCTTTAGTAGTTTTTGTTTAACAAACCTTATTGATTCCTTACCTATGGCAATGCATTGCATGCTAGATCAATAAAGGATATGATTAGAGCTCACTCACAGGGTCAATGTATCAATTTTGATGCAAAAAATGTAAAGTCTAATTGCCTAAAAAACAAAATAGATCCATAAAGGTTTAAATTGACAATACTAATTAGTTTTAATTGATATTTTCTTTCATTAACAACTATTTTAGCATATTTTTTGATGGCCAATATAATTTGTCATACTCACCATCTTGATCTTGAAAAGCTTAGAGCTACTTCAATTTAAGGATAGTGAAAGTTTAGACTTCACCTCAAAGTGTAGAGATGCTCATCATCACATTCTCGAAGGCAAGTGGACCCACTACACTTGCCTTATTTGCTAGGTAAACTCTATCCATCTTAGCTATTAATGAAAATCACTAACCAATACTAAACTAGAATTGCATGCACTATGTATTAGAAGCATAGCCACCCACTTAAGTGTAGTGCCACTCACAAAGCCTACCACACCCAATCCCATGCCAACACATCAACATTCAATGTTTAATCTCTTATCCTAAACCTAAAAAGCGTTTTAACCTTTTTGTTGCACTTATGTGCACATCATGTAAGGGTTATGATCCCATCACATTTGGGAGACCTCTTCCTTAGGAGCTAGAGCGAGGGCACATGGCAAAAAGCTTGGAAATGATGTATGGGACTCTTGGTACTCGCTTCTCAACTTTAATTAGATTGATTGAGGTGAGAGATGAGTGCATCGGAGCATAGAGAGAGAGAGAGAGAGAGAGAGAGAGAGAGAGAGAGAGAGAGAGAGAGAGAGAGAGAGAGAGAGAGAGAGAGAGAGAGGCTAGCTTCCTACCCAACACATGGAATTATCTCCACCAACTAGGTCTAATTGTCTCGTTGACAAGAAGGAGGTGATACCTTAGCAATGTTGCAGGTGCCGCTTCTATTATCCATGTTGCAATTCAAGGAAAAAGGAAAATGCAATAAATCCAGTTATACGGCAGGGTGGCTTTGGATAGATCTCAAGAGTGGGTACTATTGTCGTTTAGTGTGATGGGCCCGTGCGAGAACAAAACCACCTTTATACATGGCATTAGTCAATGGAGAGATTTATCGAGCGACAAGTTTGCCCATCCAAAAACAATACCTTAACTATGAGTAGAACACAATAGTATGCACTTGTAAGTACTTAGCTTGGTGCTTAAAGCTTCATATTAACATGAAAGGTTAGTAATTCGATCCCAAGTTATTACAATGTTGAAGTCTTTGCCAATCAAGTTTTGGTGTTAAAATTTAAGAGTCATGAACTATTAATTTTTAAAAAATAAAACACTTATTTTATCGACATGGTTAAGTTTTGAAGTTATCAGACTTGCATTTGCTATAGATGTATACTAAATGTATTTTTCTCATTATTATGTTTAAAATATTTATTAAATGACAAAACTAAGATCGACAAGAGAAGGTTTAAAAATTAGAGTTATTTTGAAAATTCGGATGCACTCTAGAGTTTGGAACCCCTTACTATTCCTTCAAATATAGTTTCAAGCCACCAAAATGTTTTGAATCACTACCGTTGGCTTTATGTCTTTACTTTAATTTTTGTGAGCTGGGAACTCCAACACACCGTAGTGGGCTGCCAACATGCCGCCGCCGCAGAACAACGCTTGCGATGAGAGAACTGGAAAGATTGGAAGAAATACATAAGGGCACCTAGAGGAAAGGCCAAGGTCCCACCGTCTTCTACTCACAGGTTTGTACGAAACTCTAAAAGCGCAGCCATAGAGCATCAGTGTTCATTTTTGAAAGTCCCCTAGGTTTTTTCCATTGAAGGGCTCATGAACAAGTGCCTTTCTTGTGGAAGGGCTTTTTCAAAATTTTGACCTTCGATAGACATGTATTCTAAAATTCGCATTTCTAGCTAATAGAATAGTATTTGAGAAAAAAAAATAACTGTAACATTTATATAAGCCATTTGTTTGGTTTTTCATGTCCATTAATTTACCAAAATCTAATATCGGTATGATATGATGATAGAATATTCAAAACTTAGTATAACATATATGATATGAGTACTTACTTAAGAATTAAAAAATGTATAATGCCAACACCAAAAATAAAATTGCAATGCCATGTTTAGGTTGAAGCTCAATCAATTGAGATAGTCTAGAAAGGCAACAAGATAGTTCTACAATCATCCATAGTCTCGAATGAAATAGCAATACAATCAAAGTACACCATTACTTAAACTCTCTTATATCAACTATGTTGCCACCACATTAACATTGTGATGAGCTTTTAATCCATCCCATGTAGCATAGATGGCATCCCAATCAACATCTGTCGGGTCCTTAGCACCATTGTATGAAAGGAACATGAGTTGATTCAAGCTCTCGAGTGACAATCTATTGCGATCATTGGACTTGATATGATTCATTTTGGAAAAACCTCTCTCACAATCAACCGTGCTTGCAACAATGACCAAGCATGCACGCCATAACTTTTTCATCTCCGCAAAGACTTGCTCAAACTCAATATCATGCCCACACAATTGCCAAGCAGCATGCATACTTTGCCCTGGACATGTTCTTTTTAACTTCACCATGAAGTCTCCATACTCAAGCTTGCATGCATCAACATCAACAAGTGTCCCAAACTTTTCTAATAAGGCATCTATCCATATTGCACCCATTGTAAAGCATCCACGAACATCATGTGGATAATCCTTTGGACTAAATATCTTTGCAGCCTCAAACAACTTTATATCAGTAAACCTTGCATATAGTGCAAATATAACCTTCTGTACAAATTGCTTGCCAATTTGAATGCAGCTATCCCAAGTCACCAATTGCACACAATTATCCTTAGGTCCCAATTGGTTGTTATGAAGACGGTGCCTTTCCATAGCTCCTACATTGTTGATTGAAAAGTACGCATATCCATCTTTGACCTCCTGATAAAACTTTGTGAGATATTGTGTCCCATGACCAAAGTCCCCCAATAAGAAGCGTGCCTCAAGGATATCTATAGTAACCATAAGCTCAGTTCCTATAGAAGTAATGTCGACTTGCTCAACTTGGAATTTTTTGTTCAAAAGATTTAAATAGTGTAGCACATCAGCTAACAAATGAAGGAAAAATTGAATTTTAAATGAGGTGAAAAGTGTATATAACTCTACACTTTCCCTCATCCATATGCGCAATAGAATCGGCATAAGTATTACAAGCCTTTTCACCACTTGTCCTCTAGAGAGCCAGCGAATCTCATGCACCTTCAAAAGCTCATGAACTGGTAGCTCAAATTCAGCAGCTAAATCTTTCAATTCTGCATTCCTCTTATAAGAACTATTGAACCATTTGTAAGACTTTCGAGCTGCTGCTTCTACTACCTCAAAGATAGGTAATGTAGATAATGCATCCTTAGAAGCCAATGCATCTCTATGTGCTATACAATGGACCCCAACTAAGTGTGGTACCTCTCGAGAAAATCGGGTAACTAGGCCATTTTCTTGCCCAACCATTACACTACATCCATCAGTCGAAAATCCAACAAGCTTTGACTTTGGTAAACCAAAGCTTTGTAAGAACTCTGAAAGGCCATCATACAATCCTTGTGCTGTTCCATTTTGTGTCTTTAACAATGCAACAAATCTATTGCATACATGTCCATTTCCCTTATCACATAAATATGTGATACATATGATCATGTGGTGATCATTAGACACATCTGTGCTTTCATCCACCATTAGTGAATAAAAAGGGCTTTCACTAATCTCTGCCTTTACCTTTTCATGCAAGTATTTGCAGCATGCCTCCAAAAACATATGAGCTGAACTTGAAGAAAGATATGATGCATAGCTTGCTTGACTAGGAACATATGGTGCCCCAAAAAACACTAATTCTTCAACATTCTTCTGAAAGTCAGAAAGTGGTTTATTCCTAATAGCAATGAAGTACATGACTTGGAGTAGCACCTTGATCCGTGCAACCCTTTTATCCACCTCTGCTTGATCCATGATCTGCATATGTGTATCAAGGGGTAAAGTTGTTCTTTGCTCTTTCTCTGCCCATAAGAACTTTGCTTTCAAATGTTCTTTAGATTTTTCATGCACCTCCAATGATGGTCGTTGAAGAACTGTGCTACCAACATTACCAAAAACATTGCTCATCTTAAAATGCGTGCACATCTTACATCGGATTCTTTGTTTTCCATCTGCATCATGTATGGTATAACTCCATGGAAAGTATACTTTCCAATGTTCTTGATACATACGCTGGCCCTTTACTTTTTTTGCAATGGATCCTTCATAGTCCAAAACTGCATCCACATGTGTCTCATATTGTTCTCTGATTTCCTATATATTTTGCATCACATTGACATTTTGTTCCATCATGCCATTGTCATCTTCCTCATCTTCTAACCTCACATTGAGGTCCACACTCACATTCCTTGTCGGATGGGTACATGTGTAAGAGCTTGCATGTGGAACATCAATGTCCGCACTACTAGTAGACACATCATCTCCTGACTTTCTCTTTCTCATAAAAGCCATTGAGAGGCTTAATTGTTGAGAATCCTTTTTGGGACGACCAATTCTTGTTGAAAAGGCCATAATCCCAAATGTAGCTAATGGCTGTCAACAACAATAATATCATGAGCTTAAACATCCAACAATATGTATAAAAACTTTCCACTCTCTCTAACAATCCTAGAAAGTGATCTACAGCTCCTTAGTTCTAAGGACTTAGAAACTTTCCACATCCATATGGACCATGGCGCACTTAACCAATCTAGTATCCATTCTAGCCATAACCTTGAAATACATGCCTTATTTTTCAACTAGCTTTAATCAAGACTACCTTAACCTTGTTTAAATATTTAACCTTGAATGAATTTGTTGAAGTTTGATGACTCACCAGCAGTGAATTCTAAATGTCTTGGAAGATAGTAAACTTTCACCCTGGATCTACAATGGCTTAAGTCTGCACTCTTCAACTTCTCCAACAAACTTCAAGGATGCTCCATTGAACCTTTTCAAACCACATCAAATCCATAGACATTAGTTAATAAGGACAATTAACAATGTTATATTTCTCCATGAATTCATATAAGCATTGTCTAATAGCTAGTAGCTACTCAAATGTAACAATAGTCTATTACAATTTACATGACTAAAATATCTACGTTGCAAAAGCCCGGCGCCCGCAGCGGCCACTGGCCAACCCCATTGCCCAATGGCCACAGGCCAACCCCATTGCCCAATGTCCAATGCCCGCTGCCTGCCCATGGGTGACCCCGCCGCTGGCCAGTGGCACCTAGTGCCCACGCGCCACTGTCCAGACGCGTCATGCCACAGTGCTCCAGCCTCCATAGTGCACACCAGCTACCCAGATGAGTAGTGGGCATTGGCCCCTTGGCCGTGGCTTGCAGCCTGCAGGTTCACGAGTCTCCGCTCAGTTGACACTGGAAGGGCAGGAATTGAAAATGCTGGCCTTGAAAGTCCAATGCACTGCCCTGATCGCCGGACAGGAGGAAGCGCTCAGGAAGGAACTATAGACGAGGTTCTCGAGCTGCCAGGGAGTCGATGTGGGAGGTGAGGTCGAGGCAGGTGCTGGCGGAGGATTGGATTTTGGAGATGGCGTGGTTGATCTCCTGGTCTAGGACGGGCTGGAAGGAGAGGAGGCGCTCGGGGTTGAAGAGGTGGAGGTTGGCAAAGCGACGGAGATCCTGCCAGGCGGGGCCGAGGTCAGCCATGAAGAGGGTGTCCTGGACCCTGGTGCTGATTCCTGAAGCACCACCCTGGCCAAGGACGGGCTGGCACTGCTGATTACCACCGTGTTGACGTACCCCAGGCGGCGCAGGTGCAGCATCGGGATTCGGCCCATAGGTGCAGTATCATTGGCCATATTGGCCATGGTCTTGGCGGTAATCCCCTCCAGGCTCCATCGCTTGCTATTCTGTAACACAACGTAGCACAATAGCACCACCAGCCCGCCTGTCACCAAACTACTCAGCACTTCGATTCGCACAACCTCCATGTCGCCGATTCTCATCCACGCTTCGGGCTACTACGAGCCCTATCACGATTCACAACCTTGTTACCTTTCCCTCAGCGTGCCAGGCTCAGACTTTTAAATATTGCTTAACTAACGCTACACTGCTACTATGCTACAGCCTACCTCAAGGCTCAATGCTCATACGGTGACAATGGACATACCTCAACAGAATACTCGTGAGTCATGACCCGTCTTTCGAGCGCTTGAAGCCTGAAGGCACGAGCTTGGACTCTTGGAAGTTGGAGCCTCACGATGCAGTCTGGACTCTGCAGTCTGTAGGTACTAGGTAGTAAGGTACGACTCACGATGTGAGTCGACTCACGATGTGAGTCGGGAGTCGGGACTCGGAGGTCGCTGTCAATATTTCAACCAGTTTTTAGGTTTAGAATTTAGGGTTTTTAGTCTTAGCAAGCTAGCTCTAAGCTAATAGCACCTCGCGGGCGGCCGGCCACAAGGACTCAGGAGGTATACCGTATACCTTACACATATATAAATATATAAATATATTAATTTTTAAAATAAAAAACTGCCCTTCTATAGCAACGCTTGTAAAATCATGCCCTTTTCTAGGAAGGGCAAATTTTTTTCCTTGCCCTTCGATAACAAGGTTTTAAAAATATTTACCTTCTCTCGAAGGTCAAAATGCTTCTAGAAGGGCTCTGCAACCCTCAAAAAAAAACCCTGTCTAAGAGCATAGACTGGTCCATGTTCACGTTGTGACCTCCGAAGATGCAAAGGAAGAAAATCGAGCGATGGCAGCCAAACGTCTCAAAATTCCATTGAGTGGCCAAAGAAAATATTAGGGGGCGTGATTTACAGTAGCGGTCCTTGAAGAAAGGCATGAGGTTGTGCAAACAATTGGAGGACATGGGATATGGTGCACAGATAGTCGAAGGAGTGCCGTGAAGGCGGCAGGAGCGTGAAGGCTTAGGAGAGAGGGGAGCGTCAACAGCACAACGAGCAGGCTGGGGGGGGCAAGAGGGGTGGTTTCACTAGAAAAACCATTTACTGCGGCGGTAGGTCCGTTGGTCTTGTGCATTGAACCCCCTTTCGTCTTGTGCGTTCAACCCCTTTTTTTTGTAACTGTGGTAGGTCCGTCTGCAGTCCGCGTTTCTGCTACAGTGGTAGCTCGTATCCGTTTTATATGAGTTTGGGACTGATGCCCATTCCAGCTCACTGTTTTGTGTTCACTGTCTCTCTCTCTCCTCCATTTCAAACATATGATGCCATGAGAAACACATATACACCCACAGCACGAGCAGAGGAGAACCTCCATCAGTGAGATTTTGACTGCAATGCGTGATCAGACCGCTCTCTCAAACATGTCCTGCCAGATTTCTCTAGAAGTTTCTCAGTAGGAACGGAAGAGGCAGGAGCTGTCATACAATCAAATTTGTCATAAACAACAGGATCCAGCTGGTCTGTTTTCTGTAAAACGTTGAGAGTATTTAAATTCGTCTCAGAGGCATTCTGATTGTCTGCGTTCGTTTAGAAGCTGGATCCTGTTTTCAAAGCAACAGAATAATCCTTTTTAATTGCCTGATTGACCTGCTTCCACTATTCTTCTTTTTCTTTGGTTTGTTTAATTCTGATTTTGTGTACGTTCAAAGTTTCTTGTTTTTTGTTTGTTTATTGGTTTTTGGTTTCGGTTTTTGTAATGCCGGGACGGTTCGACCAGGACTGAATATGGTCCCTTCTCTTTTAGAGGATTTTCAGAAATTACTTTGAAGGAGAAGCTTATCATGGATTGCACCATGGACTTTGAAGCAGTGGTGCTTGCTGGTGGAATATCAAAACGATTCTTTCCCCTTGTGAGCAAGGTAACTGACTCTGCTTTTCCCCCTTTTTAGGAGTGAATTTTTGTTTTGTTTACTGTTCCTTATCTTTGTCAATTTGACAATGTTGATAGTTGTGAATTATTGCCTGCTTATGTAATCGTAAGATTCAACAGAGCTAGTATAAGTTCCTATGAGGTTCCTATGCTTTCCTATGTTCTCTCGTGTCATAAGTAAAGAATCATGACAATAAATAGCACGCCATGTGTGTGTCTTGATTATTTGCTGTTTCTGTAGAAAGTGCAAAAGGTTCATCAAGGAGCTTGTAGGCATGTTGATGCCACTTGCAGCATTTTATTGCAAACAAAAAGATTCATCTGATTTTATCCAAGTAGTACAAGATAGCCAGTTTTGTGACATCTTGAGACTATTTAAGTGAAGTTTATATAAAAAAGCTAACAAAAAGTAATTCCATTGTGAAGCTGCATATCTGGGTTGAAAAATAGTTGCTTGTGTCCAATGAACATGGAAAATGTATGTCTCTGCCACTGTCACTATCGGGAAGTGCAGTGCATGTTCTTTCCATCTTCTGTCAGGGTATGGATGATCTTAATCCAGATGGTTGCAAGTATGGGGTCTGTAGGCCTATCTGAGACTTGTATGCTAATGATGCAAAGTGATGATCTGGCTAGTATAGCTGGCTCCTGCTTCACTCTATATAAGATAATCCCTTGTGTCTTCAAGTAGCCCATTTGCTATGAATGAAATGGCAGGCTTGGGCTATTCACTGAAAGAATACACAGCTGCTCTCCAAATCAGAAAATGGCAACACAGGTGCCACACAAAGCTGGAGGGGGCAGCGCATTGCTAAAATGCAGCAGCAGCAAAGAACAATGCAACTGCTTCAAGGTGCAGCATTAGAAAACATATCAAGTCTGGTCCTGAACAAGTTCCAGAAGATGGTGTGAGGGCTGGGATGATCTCCAGGGGCTGGCGATGAGGTGTGCAACAAAGCGTAGGTGGCTGTCTAGAATTTAGCAAATCTCATTGGCGAGGATACCATATTAAAATGGCAAGGAAGAAGGTGTAAGAAAATGGAATGGAAAACACCGAAACACAAGAGTGTATGAAAACATGGAGAACACAATTTGTAGAATGCTGAATGCTAAGGAATGAGTATGAAGATAATACAATCAATGGGCCTTGAACCTTAGTGTCTCTAGGACTGTGTGAAACATCCACCAAGGATCCAACCTGCACATGGGGCAACACAAGCTATATTGATTAATATAAGGTGACTGGACATCTGATTCACATCCCAGCCATAGAGCCAAACGAGCTCTTCCCTAGAGCGTGGTAACTAGCAGCACTCTGGGACGCGACCACGTCCCAAGGACTAGCATCCCATACCACCAGTCTGCACCATCTCTGTGTATAGATGCATCTGCTTACGGGCCAAGATTCCAACAATGGTGATCACACAATGATATGCACAATAGGGTTCGGAGTCCTATAAATAGGATTCGTCTGCCCTAACCCCAAAGTGCCCTTAGTGCATTCGCGCTAAGTTACTTCATGACCACTGTGACCAATGCTACTAGTGCCCATCTAGGCGTCCAAGGATGTAGCACTTCCCCCCTTATGAATGATTGCTGTCCTCAGCAATATTCTCAAGAATGAAGTGGGAAAAATGATGTTAGAGATTCGGTCACCTCTAGGATGGGCATAAGCATGTACAGGGAAGATTAGGGCAGTTTATGTAGTTGCATCGTGTTTAGGCAGTAGTTTAGCAGTCGCCCTAGCAGTTTGGACAGGATTCCGGGCAGGCTGGATAGGATGGACAGATTTTCCATGTGGCAGGTTGCATTTTTCACAGCAGTTTTTTTGATTATTTTATCATTTTAGTCTAGTCACCCTATTTAATGCAGCAGCCAAAATTGACCGATTTGATCATATTAGTTTATTATTTCTTTCCTATTTAGGCAGGCCTGCCCTCCGGTCACAATCACTTTAGTTTGCAGGTTGAAAGAGATCTCTGGTTGGTTATACGCACGCAACCCATTTACATATTTGCTTTCAGTATTCATATTTCATTCTCTGTAGTCTTCGGCTTTCCACTGTCTCTCTCTCTCTCTCTCTCTATGCATGCTCACTTCCCTCTTTGAGTCCAGTCATTCGCTTCCACATTCACTGCACTCTAACAAGGTATCCAAGCAGTTTTGAAGGGCTAATTGATCGTGGGCAGAGTTAAAGAGCAGATTTTAGTGCGATACCAAAGTTGTGTTTTTAGTGTTCGAGGGAGAGTGGGAGGGCTTGCATCAACACAAGGCTGAAATGAGTGGAGCTGTGTGGAGAAGTTTATTTGCTGTTTTTGTGTAGTATTTGTGGACCTAGAAGGAGGAAAGGCTGCATTTTCAGTCTTTCATAGCAGATTTCAAATTTTAATTACCTACAATGGTTATAGAAGGTTTGGGACAAGTGGAGGAAGCCCTAGGAGGTTGCCTTTCGAAGTCAAAGGGGGACTACCCATTGACTTGTGCAGGTTATTTAGGCGGCCATGTCTTTAGAAATTGACATGAAGTTTTAGCCTATCATGGATCATTAGGTCTTGGTGCTACCGGCTCTTACATAGGATCAAAAGCTAGATGGATAGAACTACTACATTTGGTGGGTGGTGATGCTTGTCATCATGGAGTCTTATGATTTGGTAGAGCTTGTGATTGAGGCCATTGACCGTCCGACGACCAATGATCCTTCCAAACTTTCTTCGGTAGAGAAAGCGTAGTTGGTGAAGGTATAGGCCTACTGTGATAAGTTGAATGCCCACATTTACTCATTCTTATTTCTCTCTTGCACACTAGCTGCCATTACCCACATCGAGCATATGACCAATGCTCATGAGATATAACTGGAGTTAGATTAGCTTATTACAAGACGACTCTCATGAAGTGGGTATCTTTGGAGGTGCACATATAAACTTTGAACCAAAACAGGTTCGCTTCCATGTGTGAGCATGTGAACAAGCTTAACGAGTTACATATGCAGATTTAGAATGTAGGCAAGGCCATTCCCTTTGAAGACATGGTGATTACTTTGTTGTCGTAGTTGCCCCCTAGATTTAGTGTATTCTATTCCGCCTTGATTGCTTCAAGGTGGACAAAGACCCTTAAGTGGGAGGAGCTGGTTTCTATGGTCTTGGACTAAGATAAGCAAGTAAATGGTACAAATTCTCAGAAATCTGAGGCTCTTACAGGTCAAAGCTCCCCAAAATAAGGGAAAGCAAAAGCAAACAAAGGAAGACAACAAGGAGGAGGACAAGGAGTCCACTTGCCACATTTGTGGTAAAATAGGTCATTGAAAGCAAGATTGTCCTAATAAGGATAAGAAGGATACCAAGAAAAAGGAGAAGAAGACTACCTGTGATGGGGGTGTGAAATTTTGATGCTTTGCTTATGCTTTGTTTGGCATTTGATCAAGTTAATAATCAAATGTGCAAATGTGAGGTGTATATGTGATGTGCAAGCAAGTTATTTTACGACATTGGGCCAAGGACCACAAGATATCAGTTAGTGCAAAAGTTATATTAAGTAATATTTGATAGATACTAGGTGGTGCCTGGTGTCTGTTTGGACCTAAAGCAATTATTTGATCAATAAGTATTAGTGGTGACACTAGGAGCTAGGCATTTATTAATTAATCAATGCGTGTTCAATGGTTAAATAATGCGTAGGTTCACTTGGGGGTCAAAATGGCCTAGCCAATTAAATCATGGATGGACACACCCTATTTTATGAGCAAGGTCAAAGGGTTGAATTAATTTTTAGAAATAATTAATTCTAAAAGCCTTAATTAAAGGGTTGAAATATGGATTAGGAAGGTCACCACTTGGCAAAACTTACCGATGCAAGTGGGAAGAAGGTTGTGGGAGGCTGAAGAACGGTCATTTCAGCTTGGCGGAGGTTGAGAGAGAGAGAGGGAGGGGAGGTTGTATTAGCAGGTGCGAGCAGCTGTAGGGTGATTCCAGCTAGCAGGAGGCTGCCCAAGGGCAAGGGATAGCTCCAGGAGGGTGCCTAGCAGTAAGCAACAGCCTTTGAGCTAGTGACAGTAGTTTGGGGATTCTTGGTAGTAGGCGACACCAGCTGGGTAGGCTATGATCATACGAGGAACTGATTTGATCAGTTTTTTGTGATGGAATGGAACTTTGAAATTTCTCTCTCTACAGCATTCTCGCTCATTCTCCAGTCTATCCTTAACATATCTCAACAATTCTTAGCCATTGGTAGGAGAATTTGGCCAAATTTGGTGGATAATAGAGTGATTTGCTATGAGGACATGTATTTGTGAAACCTCACTTAATATGTGGATTAATTTTTAATCACATGATTAGGTAAATGTTGCACATGTGAGGTGCAATTGGGGTTAGAGTAAATTTACGAGCCCGGGATCCGAGAAAATCATGGGATGTTAAAGGCAAAAGTTGTTATAAGTTATGTCACACATGTACTTGGTGGTATTTGGTGCTAGTTGTTGGCCTAGGTCATTCATTTGGCCATAAGTGTGAGTTGGTGACACTAGAGAAGTGGCGTTTAATAGTAGGCAATGCCAATTTGATGGTTAAAGATGGCGCAGAGACACTCATGTTTTGTAATAAATGTTACTGCTATAACTAAGTTATAATTAGGGAATTACCACACATCCACGAAAGGAAGGCTGGTTACATGATTACTGCTGTAAAGCCTAGTCTACAATAGTAATTGGGTTTTAGCAACCACCTTGGGACTCGTGCCAAAGATTGAAGGCTTAGTACATTGAAATCAAGAGCTAGAATTCAAGTAACTGGTAGGCATTTTAGAAAACCAGCCAATCCCAATCAGATTTGGGACTACATTTGACCCACCAATGGTTAATTGAAGGTTAAACCCTGGGTGAATTAAGGGGTAAACTGACAAGAAGGCTATGGTTATTTGTGACAAGAGATGTTTGGATTAGCAAAGGAGGTTGAAGAATCTTAGTGCACTCGATCCATTTGCAATTCAAGTCCAAGAAATACAATAAGGGGCGATAGGTTTTGGTGCCAATAGGGTGTTGAACGTCCAAGCTTAAGTAGTAAAATTTGCATTTCAGTTTATGTAAATGTATTTGCTTGTTGTAATTAGAGTTAAATCATGCCACTATCACCCTTTCCCTAAAGGAAGGTTGGTTTCACTACCAAAGTGAAACTAGCCTTGCTTCTTCAGAAGGGTGGTAATGACTTGATTAACACTTAATTACAGCAAGAAGCAAATTCACATAAAATGAAATACATACTTTACAACTTAATCTTAGACAATTGACACCCGATTGGCCCCAAAACTTGGTACCCCTTGCGGTATTTCTTTAACTTGTATTTTAAATGGATGGAGTACAAGTGAGATTCTTCAAGCTCCTCCACTTATCCAAGTGTCTCTTGCTGTCACAAATAACTAACAAGCCTTCAAATCAATTTGTCCCTCGATTTGCTAGCGGATTGGCCTTTATTGGTGATCCTTGGAAAATAAAGTAGCCCAACATTCAATGCTGGTTGGTTGCTGGCTGGCCTCTTGAATCCTCTTGAAATACATTGATTTCAACTCTAGAAATTCGAGTCCAAAGCCTTCAAATTTGGGCATGCTTCTCTAGGTGACAGTATCGATTTACCAAAATCTCCACCTTGAATGACTAGTTGCCATAAAACTTGGAGTACAGCTAAAAAATGATTGGTGAAAGAGAAAAATGTTGTAGAGAAAAAATTCAAAGATTTGTTGCGAGAATTTGGTGAAATTGAGCTACTGATCCAGTTTTCCAGTCTCAAATGGACCACCATTTTCAAAAAGAAAGATTGGTTTCACAACACCTCTTTCCAACAATCCCAAAATGCAAAACCGAGATTTCCTTCTCCCTTCAGTCCCAATTCAGCTTTTCCCAACTTGCATGGGTAAGTTTTGCCAAGTGGTAGTCATCTACATTGAATTTTCAATATTATCTAGCCCATTAAATTAATTTATAGTATATATATACTAAAAAATAATTTAATATTTATATTTGTGTCTAAAAATATAATCTAACTAGCCAATAATAAATTTGCTATATCAAAAATTTTCCCAAGTATCTCGGAGCACTTATTAGCCTTAGACTGACATTGATTAATTGATTGATGCCAAGTCTCTACTGTCACCACGGACACTTATGGCTAATTAAAGTGTTCTAGGTCAATATTTGACACCAAAACCACCTAGAACCTAGCAAACCTAACTTGTTACAATGTTTGCCTATGGCATTGGCTGATGTTTTGGGGTCCTTGACTTGCTATTGTGAAATAACTTGCTTGCACATCACGTGCATTTCACATTAAACAATTGTACATTTGATTATTAAATTAATCAAATAGTAATCAAAGCATTCAAATTTCACGTCCTTGGGATAGACCTCCCTCTTGAAATCCTTGCAATCATCCTCTATTGCACTACAATGTGGCAAATCAAAGTATACTACATTGAACAGTGGAGAGCTAGTGCAAAAAGGAAAATTGGAGTAGCATAAGACAAGTGTCCAGCCACATGTTATGAGGTGTAACAAGTGGGAGAATACTTGGGAGCTTGTTAGACAAGTGTCTTGACACTTGTCTATTCTCTATGGCTTTTCTTTTTGGGTAGAGTACTGTCAAGAATAGAAACAATCAAATTCAGTAAGCAGTGCTTGAACATAAAATTTACTATTTTTAAAATGTTATCTCTATTGTTTAGGACTAGCATTTTTAGACTAATCCGAGGCTTCTAAAAATTTTGGATCCCTTAAAATTGAGGGATACTCCAATATGGGTGTCAGGTGAAAGCTCTTTACTAGTACATTACAAAAACAATGTTGAAATCTTCATAGGAGTTTCTATGCAAAGATATATGCATTTTAAGCTTTCAGTCTACACATGCACATTGCACAAACATTTCACGATCATGCCATTTTGCTGATTGTAGTTGTTTGTTTTGGCAGATTTAGCCCACATTCCAAGGCATTAATCTTTTTTGTGTGTGAGCTTGACCCTAATATACTTGAGTTCCGATCACAGGCACCCAATCAAGTCATATAGGTGAAAGTGTGCACTATCGTTTCTTTAACCCATTGTGTGTGTAATGCATTTGAAGACTTGTTTGTTGAGTTGTTTTGCCTATTGAGTTCTTCCATCAACAAAGTACTCTCCACATTAGAGTATAACAGATGAACATTCGAATTACTCAAAGCTCTCCTGAAAGTATCCCAACTTCCAGGTAGGGTGCATAGCAAGAAGGTAGCTTTGAACTCTTCATCAATATGAAAATCCAAAGCAATCAGTTGACTGAAAATTAAGTTAAACTCATGCAAGTGTACAGACATGGCTGTATCCTCTTTCATGCGAAAGTCCATGAGTTTTTTCAGCCAATAAACCTTACTAGCTGCACTTTTCTGAGCATACAATTCTTCAAGCCTTTGCCACATTGCATATGCTGAATTCAGCTTCTCAATGTTGAAGAGCAAGTTGTTTGACACAGAGCTCAATGGTAGAGCGAGCAAGTTCGTTCAAGTCATCCCACTCGTCTTGTTCCATGTCTGTTGGTTTGATTCCCTTTGTTTTGATGGGCTTTACATGTTTTTTCTGCATCAAGATATTGTAGCATTGTTTTTGCCAGATGGCAAAATTATGGGCACCCTCAAGCTTCTTAATGTGCAAAAGATTACTGCTGTCACTGTTTCCAGCCATAATTTGCAGCCCCAATTTGACTAACCAGTCACCAAAGGTAAGTCCAAATATGACAAGTGACCACAATGCACAAGAGTACCAACCAACAATGAAAATCCCAAGATTGCAGAGATTTTCAGATCTGCAAATGAATTTTCAGAATTTAAAAAAAAGTCGTTTGCTGCACTCCTCAAGCAATTTCTGACACAATTAGAGACGAAGCCACCAGTTACATGTGAAATCCCCAAATTTTCACTACAATTTCTGCTCCAAGGGCATTCCTGAGTACAAATTTGACAATTTGGGTTAAAAGCCCCAAATTTTCAGAAGATAATCTGTTCGAATTGCATCACAAGTACCCAAAATCATAGAGTAGGCAATTCTTGCACAAATTGATGAAATTCTGCAAAACCCCCAAAATTTTTGGGTTCAATGTGCATAAATTTCATTGAAATTGAAGAAATTTCACAGAAATGTGAAAAAACCCCAAAATTTCACGGGCAATTGTGCACTGATTTTGCAATTTCTAAGTCAGATTTTTCACTTTTGTATTAAAATCCCCAAGTCGGGGAAAAGCCCCAAACTTTCAGGAGCAATTGTGCAAGGATTTATATTTTGTGCTTGTACGCGCGAACGTCCGGTAGGAAAAGGAAAGGAAACCTCCTTTTTTTCTTTTAAATTTTAGAGAAAAAAAATGTTGACCGTCAGGTTTGTAACGACCCGCTTGGTCACGGCCCTCACGTGTGACTTGTCGGATGCCCCCTGAAGCCCGTCCCGTCTGGTTGCACGGTGTGGCCCGCAGCCTTCACCAGTCGTGCTCCGTTTCTCGTGCTGTTTCGTGTCGCCTGCGTCTGGTCGCTTTGCCTGTAGCCTGGGCGCCTGCGATTGCAGCTTGGTCACTTGCGACTGTTTCCTACGGCCTACGACCTGCTGACTACTGTCGAACCTGCTCCGTGGTTTGTGGCTTGTCACCCTTGCCGTCTCTTCTGCACGTATCAGACACTGACAATTGATGCTTGAAGTTCCTGCTCGCCTGTCACAAGCTTTGTGAAACGTGCACAACCTATGTGCTTTGATACCAGTTTGTAGACAACGAGTCTGAGCTGAGAGTGCAGATGAGAAGAGTTGAGAGCAGTAGAGAGTGAGAGAGTGAGCACGACACTTGATGTTCGGTACAATGACTTGTGTACCACATTTTAGGTTTTGAATATATATAAAGTACAAAGTGTAAGGGTGCGTTCACACCCGAACATAATATAAGGCACGGTGACCCTTTATTTCCAATAGATGATGCATTGAATCATAATATGAGAAGAAAAGCTGACACAGTGGAGTTGAAGCTCCGAAGATGATTGTATTGTCTTGTATGAATCGGGTGGCAACACTTGTGGGGAATCTACACTGTGAAGAGAGAGACACGTAGTCCTCTGGGCAGTGGGCTATTGAAGTAATCACTGGAAGGTGAAGGATAGTTCTTGAGGGAGTGAACCTAGTCCTTTGATGCCGTTGGTGATGAGGAAGATGATCACCAACTATCGAGGGAGCGAACCATAATCCTCAAATGCCGGGGAGATGGTTTGGGCAGCAAAATGCAAATTCCAGAGTGTGTTAGAGTTGTCAAATGCAGGGGAAGCAACCCAAATGTTGACCTTAGATGGTGTATGATGACGTTGGATGTGTAGGAAACCCCCAGGCTGCAAAATGCAAATACCTAGGGCTGGATGAGTTGACGTCAAGGGAGAAATGATTATCACAAGGTGGAGGAAGTTGATGTCAAGTGATGAGAGTTGATGCCAGGCTGAGGAAAGGGCTCTAGATGCAAAATGCAGATCACAAGAAGACACCAAGCTGATGGAAGCTGATGGCTATTGGGGAAGAGCCTCTAGAGGTGCAAAATGCAAACAAGAACCTATTGCTAGGTGTGGGGGAGAAGAATGATTGAAGTGGGGTGGTGGTGGTGAAGAATGAATGAAGTGGTAGCCTATTTATAGGCATAGGCTATCTAGGGTGGCGCCCCACTGCGTAGGCTCTCACTGAAAAAGTGACTAGAATGTCGATGCCAATCCTTTTTGGGGTTATCAGTGTGAAACCCTAAATAACTTGTGTAAATCGAAGAAGTGGTTTCTCAACATCTCCTCTCATGCCCAAAAAGGGATGAAGAAAGAGGAGCGAAGAGAGTTATGAAGAAGAGGTAGAGGAGCTCGGAGTTCCAATTTTCCACATGAAAGGTAACCTCTAGCAAGGAATAGTAGACAGGATGAATTGTATAACCTTACTCCACCTTGCGAAAGAAGCCACTTGCTTTGCAACTCCATGTTGGAAGAAAGTCGAAGGTCGTGTCACCAATTCGCAGTTGAACCTCCAAGCCCCGATCTAGGTGGTCTTTGAAGATCTTGGGTATCAATAGGAGAAATGACTGCTTGAAGACAGCCATTCCCAAAGAGTAAACAGTGGGTGGTGAAGAACCTTATGAATGAGGAAATGAGGTTTTCCCTTTGAGGATGGAGAGGCAGGGCCCCCACTGAAGCCAAAGAAGTTGGAGCCCCCTCTGTGGGCAAAGAGTATATTCCCCTCTGAATCCTCCTTTGTGTGAGAGAGGGAATCTAAAATCTTGTATATCACAGACTTGAAATAATGTGATGATGAAGGAAGTGCTGCTGGTTGTGTTGAAGAAGGTATATGGGGTGTCGAAGATGTCGAAGAACTCTCAGAGATAGCCTCTTGAACCTGAGTAGTCGAGGGTGGGGAAAGGTGAGGCTCGTGTTGAGCGAGGGGTGGTGGGCAATAGTAGGTCTCTCTCAATGGAGTGGATTGTGGAGTCCAGGTAATGGAAGGTGTCAAACAACCACTGTCTCTTGAAGGAGCGAACTGTCAAGGGGCCGTTATCCAACAATCACTTTCTCTCGGGGCAGTGGATTGCAGAACCACAAGTTGTCGAGGTGGAATTCTTGAAGCCCTAGAAAAAGTAGAAGCAACCTTCGTACCCCGTTGCAGTGGTTGCAAGGAATCCTGGAGCCTGATGATCCTTCTCTTAATCGATAGGGCTTAGTGCAAATCGGATGTGTCTTATTGCCTCGAGCATAAAAAATTGAAAGTCAATTTAGAATGAACTCTATGGCTCAGAAGGGGGAGGTGGAACAACCAGTGCTTGGGGGTAGACGCATATACTTCGGCGGTGTAGGGAGCAAAGATTCATGTCAGCAAGCATCGATGGGAGGTTCGATTATGCCAGAAGAGGAGCAGCCAGTGGTTTGTCCATCTACCTGTGGAAGAGTCATAGCATTGAAGTGGCAACATGTAAAAGGGAGGGTGGGTGGGAGAGGAAGAGAAAGGTGTCTTTGTCCCGCGGTGATGCAACGCAAGGGGAGAAATCAGCAGATAATGCTGAATTCGCAACTTGTCTTTGCTTTCTCTGATGCAAAGGATCTTTGTGGCTCATTGAGTGCCTCTGGCTTTGATACCATGTCCAAAAAAAAAAGACTAAGAGACTAGAGAGACAATAGGGTTTGAGGGGAGAAACACAAAGTGTGCATGGCAAACACTGAGAGAGAAAAGAAACTCAAAAACACTAGAACATGTTGATGATGCATCAAATCATGCTATGAGAAGAAAACAACAGAGTCGAAGCTTAGAAGATGATTGCACTGTCCTATGTGAATCAAACAATAGCACCTATGGGGTATCCGCACAGTAAAGGGAGCTAAACACATTCCTTTGGGTAGTCAGCTATTGAAGTAATCACTGGAAGGCAAAGGACAACTGTTGAGGGAGCGAACCACAGTCCTCAGATGCCCTCAGAGATGAGGAAGATGATCTCTAGCTGTTGAGGGAGTGAATTGCAGTCCTTAGATGCTGGGGAGATGGCAGCAAAACACAAATCCCAAAGTGTGTCAGAGTTATCAAATGCAGGGGAAGTAGCCCAAACGCTGATGCTAGATGTAGTATGATGATATTGGATGTGTAGGAAACCCCCAGGCTGCAAGGCAAATACTTGGGGCTGGATGAGGTGACACTAGGAGAGAAATGATTATTGCCAGGTGGAGAAAGCTAATGCCAGGTGATGAGAGTTGATACCAGGCTGAGGGAAGGCCTCCAGATGCAAAATGCAGGTCATAGGAAGACACCGGGCTGATGGAAGCTGACAGTTGTTGGGGATGAGCTTCCAGAGATACAAAATACAAACAAGAACTTGTTGCCAGATGTGGGGGAGAGGAATGACTGAAGTCGGGTGGTGGTGGTGAAGAATGAATGAAGTGATGGCCTATTTATGGGCACAAGTTGTCTAGGGTAGCACACCACTGCGTGGGCGCTCATTGAAAAAGTGAGTAGAATGTGGACACCGGCCATGCTGATGGAAGTTGACGCTTGATGGGGAAGAGCCTTCGGAATGCAAAATGTAAACAAGAACCTATTGGCGGATGTGGGGGAGAAGAACGATTGAAGTGGGGTGGTGCTGGTGAAGAATGAATGAAGTCACGGCCTATTTACATGCATAAGTTGTCTAGGCTGGTGCACCACTAAGTGGTTGCTCACTAAAAAAGTGACTAGAATGTGGACACCAACCCTTTTTGGGGTTGTTAGTGCAAAACCCTCAATGAAGTGTGTAAACTGAAGAAGTGGTTTCTCAATAGGCAATTGTGGCTGATATATTTCTCTTGAAGAGTACAGCCTCTGATGCTCTGTTTGTTGTTGATGTATCCATTTAGGGCTGGAAAACCGGGTAGTAGGTCAATTTCACCAATTTTTGGTGACAAATCTATGAATTTTATGGCAAAAATTAGGGCTTGGCAACTACCTCGAGAAGGGTGCCAAGATTTGGAGGTTTTGGACTTGAATTTTTAGAGTTGAAATCAATGTATTTCATGAGGATTCAAGAGGCCAGCCAGCTATCATTGAATTTGGGACTAATTTACTTCCGAAGGAGCATGTGTGAAGGCTAATCCCCTAACAAATCAAGGGGCAAATTGATTTGAAGGGTTGCTCATTTATGACAGCAAGAGGCCCTTGGATTAGGGTAGAAGGTTGAAGAATCTCAGTTGTACTCCATCCATTTACAATACAAGTTAAATATATATTGCAAGGGTTGCCAAGTTTTTGGGCCAATTAGGTGTCGATTGTATGAGTTTAAGTGGTAAATTGTGTATTTTATTTTATGTGAATTTGCTTCTTGCTGTAATTAAATGTTAATCAAGTCATTGCTAGCCTTCCCAAGAAGGAAGGATGGTTTCATGTGACCACATATATTACTGTGTATGAGCTGGAATTTCTGGACAGCACGCAGTGCGCCATCCTTCGTAAAGGCAAACCTTTGGATTTTACCAAGAATGCAACCCTCACAAGCATGGAGAGATGGAGTATTCAAAGCAAGTGAAGTATCAATCATGTCACACCTTTGAAGAGTCATGAGATTGCCAAAACTCATGTGCCCATATTTAACATACCATATGATGGAGTAAGTGTATCAATTGAAAATGCAATGTCGGATCTCTTTAGATAATCATTTGGAAGAGAGTGAGCGCTGAAGTGGAAGCAAGAGCTATGGTGGAAGAAGCAAGAACAAGGAGGAGAAAGACACAAGATGTGGGAAGCAGTCACAATGGGTGATCGGCCTTCTTTTTCTTCAAATGTCGCTGAAAGAATAAAGAATGAAGTGACAATGATGGATACCCGCCACCTGCAGTGTGCAGGTGTGCGGGTATGCGGGACTGTTAGTGTAACTAATACATGTGCGGCTAGGCACACGCGCCTTTACTCCCAACATCCTCCCACTTAAAGGCGAATGTGTCCCTAGCGAGGAGAGAATAAAAATAAAAAAGCAACAAAGTATAAATGTACATAAGTATAATAGGATGAGGAAAGACGTCATGTCATCCAACACCCATCAACTTCCTAAGGAAGGCAAAACGCTCCTTTGAGAGACTTTTAGTGAGCAGATCTGCATGATTTTGGTTAGTTGAGATCTTGACAAGCTCAATGGACTTGTCCTCAACGGCCTCTCGTATAAAGTGGTAGCGTATCTCAGTGTGATTGATCTTCATATGGAAGATTGGATTCTTGGCCAACTGAATAGCACTCATAGAATCCGAATGCAGTGTAGGGACCATATCAATAATGCCAAGGTCTGCTACCAGATGGCCTAACCAGAGAGCCTCCTTGCAAGCCTCAGTGGCTGCAACATACTCGGTCTCTATAGTAGATAGGGCCGTGCATTTTCTGCACCTTGGATATCCAAGAAACATCACCTCTAGCAAAATTGAAAACATAGCGAGAGGTGGACTTCTTACGGTCTTCATGTCCTGCATAATTAGAGTCAGTGTACCCCACGACTCTTGTATCTTGGCCACCATAACATATGCACATAACTGTTGTGCCCTTTAGGTACTTCATGATACCCTTGACAGCATTGGGATACCATCTGCCAGGTGTAGCTATATAGCGTGTCATAACTCCCACTGCAAATGCTATACTAGGACGAGTGGCTATCATGGCATACATCAAACTGCCCATTGCGGATGCATAAGGTATCTTGGTCATCTTGGCCTTCTGCTCACCAGGCTGTGGACAATTGGTCTGACTAACCTTTACACGAGAAGGTAAAGGACAGCCAATAGGCTTAACATCCTACAAATGAAACCACTCAAGGACCTTTCGGATGTACTCCTTTTGTGACAAGTAGAGGTAGACATCCGAATGAATGAGAGCCAATGGCTGATCCATGCGTGTCATATCATACTTTTTATGTATATTACATATCAGCTTGCCATATAAACAATGATTACAAGACTCAAAGTACTTATAGTCAAGGGGCGGACGATGGTGTAAACGAGTAAGCATTTTTATTTCTTTCAAGGGCATGGGCCCAAGGCAATGATGCCACAGAGATACATGTGGAACTGCATGCACTGCCCAAACATGGTTAATTGAGTTAGATATAAGCAAGGAATAGAGAGTATTGGATTTAGCACCACGTGCAATGAGAAGATTCCCACAGGTAAATTTTCATGAGGAATCACCAAAAGAAACTAGATAACTTGCATTATCCAAAGTGCTAGCAAAGAACTATCTGCAATGCCAAGTCATTATCCAAACGGACAGATCCAATCAAATTGCGATAGGAGTGAAACCACTCTCTATGAGGGGTCACACGAAAAGAAGCCCTTGAATATATCAACCTACATTGAGTATACCTTGACAAAGCATTAGTGAGCTGTAAAGTATTAAGAGAAAAAGCTGAAAGTATGAAATCATCATCAGAAAGAATTAGTCTACACAACATTAATCTCTTCAATCTTAACACTGGACTTGTTAGGGACAATGCTACGATCATCATTTTTGTCATGTGCTTTACCCTTACCCTTTTCTTTGCGATTGTCCTTGCGCATTTTATGGTACTGCGGCTGAATATGCCCTGCTTTTCCACAGTAATGACAAGTCAATGAGGACTTATAGCCATGTGACTTACTACAAGATTGTCCACGCAAGTGAGAGCAGGATTGTTAAGAGTCTATACCACGGCGGTCATTACCGCTTCTACCATTATTGCCTCTAACTGTCAAAGAATGAGAGGTATGGGAAGCATCGATATTCTTCTTGTTAACCTCTTCAGTCAAGAGTGCACGAGACTGTCCACGCAAGTGAGAGTAGGATTGCTGAGAGTCTATACCACGGCAGTCATTACCGCCCCTACCATTATTGCCTCTAACTGTCAAAGCATGAGAGGTGTGGGAAGCATCGATATTCTTCTTGTTAACCTCTTCAATCAAGAGTGCACCCACCTTCTACATCCTGCAATTGTAACCCATTAGCAGGTATGTTGGCACACATAGCAGTACGAAATGTATCCCATGATTCAAGCAATGTAACTAAGAGGAACAAGGGAAGAAGAGTGCCCTTGAATTCAATCCCTTGTGAAGACAAATGACTGATAATGGAATGAATCTCATTTAAGTGAGTAAACATAGAAGTGCCCTCCTTCATGCGAAGGTCCATGAGTTGCTTCAGCCAATACATTTGAGAAGCGAGGCTTTGTTTGTTATAGACATTGCAAATCTTTTCCCATAATTCCCATGCGGACTGCTCATTACAGACACCATTATAGAATACTTTCTTAGATAGGGATAATATGATGGTGGACCTATATAGCTAATCTAATTTAGCCCAATCCTTTGCATCAATAAGTTTGGGCTTGGCACCCTTACGTTTCAAGGGTCTAACCTGCATTTTCTACACTAAAACTTGCCAGATTTGGGCCTTCCAGTAGCTGTAGTTGGTGCATTTAACTTGTCAATATTAAAGATAGTACTATTAGTCGAGCCATCACTGACAACATCGTGACAGAGATAGGTGCTGGCCCAAAAGTAATGTTAGATCAGCTCACTAAGTATCAATTGCGTACATAAAGCATGACAAGAGCATGTACATGTCACCAAGTTCCATGGTCTCACTGTAAGACCCTTAATCTCAACTGTGTAACCAAAAGCTCAATGTAATCTCCAAATATTAAGAAGTGGCTCCCACTAGGATGAAAGTCAAGTGCTAATGCTAGTCGAGCAAACAAAGCTCAAAACATCATGTGGAAGGCATCCATACATCCAAGATTCAAGTAGCATACATCTGAGAACATTGGACTCAAGTATCTTGCAAAGCTCGTACTAGAGCATCAAATAACCATACATAACAGTGAATGATAACCAATGTCAAGATTCAAAGCTCCAATCTCAGCTCAAAGGCAATCCGGAAGCATAACAAAGCATGTAATATGAACCATAAGCATCGGTACATCACCCGGTATAATTGGTAAGCACTCGGGAGCTATAGGCATACGGTTTTATACTAAAATAACTTTCAGATCTGGTTATTACAGCAGTAAAAAAACCTCTGTAAAACTGAGAAAAAGAGTGATCAAATCAGTCCAATGCCATCTCACATCAATGCCATATTATCCCCCAAGTATCTGATATCAATACATAGGAATATGGACATCCCGGGAAGCATATACAAGCTCCAATGTCTAAGAAAACTATGTTCAGACTTGTATAATAGTAGGTTTGTTGTTTATGACAGCAAGGATGCCGGGGAGTGTCGGGGATGATTGCTTGGTGCGGGGAGCAATGCCTCCAATTGGGGAGAGGTGGGATGAAGCTGGAGAAGAAGCAGGATAGCCATGCGCAAATCATGTTGGCTGTTCTTGCTGTTGTGGCTGCCATTGCTGATGGTATTGAAGGCTCGAGGAAGCTCAGTAGGTCCAAGGGAAGCCTTGGGACAAGTCTCAGCTGATGGGAAGAAGTTGGGGGAGAAGGTAGAGCTCAATGCATACCTCGGGGTGAAGAATCCATGGCTGCCATTGAAACTCTGAGCTAAAGCTTTTCTTCACAAGCTGAAGCAATTTTGGGTTGAGCTCCTCAATGCCGGTGCTATGGCTTGATACGAGTTGAAGGGAGTGAGCCTTGAAGTGGAAGCTTGGAGCAGAAGCAAGAGCTATGGTGGAAGGAGCAAGAGCAAGGGAGAGAGAGACACAAGATGTGGGAACTTCAACAGTCACAATGTGTGACCGGCTTCCCTTTATTCAAATGTCATTGAAAGAATGAAGAATGAAGTGATAGTGATGGGCTTCGGCCACTTGCAGTGTATAGGTGTGCAGGTACTGTCAGTGTAACTAATACATGGGCGGCTAGGCATAGGTGCCTTTATGGAACACATTCAAAAGAAAGATATCTTTGTACAAAATGCTAGAAAGCCTCGATGCATAATCATGCTCTTTGTGATGAACAGTGCATTTATCATTCTCAAAGACGGCTTGAAATCCACTTCTAATAAAAAGCAGACACTGAAGGCAAGTTCTGGGCACATACAGAACATTCGAAAGTTGGAAATTTGTGCCATCTGCTGCCGTAATCAATATCTCACCAAATACTTAAACTGCATGAGAAGTGTTGTTGGTGCAAGATACCTTCTTGCCAAAAGGGGTTGAATGTATAGAAGAGAACAAACACTTTTTAGAAGTAACATGTTGTGGTGCACCACTATCAAAACACCAAGTATGTTGAGTTTCTCTTGCACTAAAGGCTGACCCATCCATAGGAGAATCACAACCGCATGTAAGAAAAGCATAGTTCCTCTCCACAATGTTGACTGAAGCATCACCCTTAGTTGTGCAACTGGTTGATGTTTCTTGGACAGCTATACCACAATCCTTTTTTTTCTTTTTTGCAAGCCATTTTTTGCATTCGTCAATGTAATGGCTTGGCATTTTCTCTTCTTTGTAGATTGATCTGCATCATTGCTGCCCTTATTTGAAGACTTTCCAATATCAGTCTTGGGTTGATTTGCATTTTGCTCCCCTTTCCCTTTGCCTCAATATCTAGAAAGCATGGCTGAATCGCTTGAATGTAGGGTCATATTCTTTAGATTTTGCTCCTCTTGAAGCAAGAGACCAGTCAACTCCACGAATGTGAGGGGCTCAGTTGCCCTCCTCAATGACAAATTCAGTGAAGCGTGAAAACCAAGTTATGATTTTGGAAGAGAGTTCAAAGTGATGTTCACTATCTTAGCAACTTGAATCACTTCATCAATGTTGAGCAGCTGCTCATGCAAATCTTGGATGTATGTGATGTGATCTGTCATAGAATCACCTTCATTCATGTGAGCATTGGCCAACTCTCTACACAAGAAAGAGATGCGGGCCTTAGTCTTGACTGTATACTTCTGCTCTAGAACAACCCAAGTTGCATGTGAGGTTTTGCATGGCTGAATGTGAGGCATGATGTCTCTTTTTACTGATAGAGCTATCAAAGAAAAGGCTTGTGCACTTCTAGAATCCCATCTCTTTTGGTTAGGTGTAACAACTACGGGGGTAGTAACAAGCCGTCCTCCACCTCTCCCTTGCCTAGGAGGAGGTGTGCTAGGAGCATTTGTTGCAGGTTGAACTTCATCACCTGTGACATAATCCTATAATTTCTTTTCTATAAGGAGGTTTCGAATAATGAAACTCCTGAGGGAGTAATTTGTACATTCCAATTAGTCCTCACTAGTAATGATGCCAAGAACATCATTGTTATTCCTTGCCATAGCTGAATAAAAATTGAATGGAAGTTGTAACCAAAACTTTCAACACAGAAGAGGCGTAAATGAATCCTCCTTGGGATCCCAATGCAAACAAGGGTACTTGGTATACTAAAACTGTCAAGAGCTGAATCACTGTTGTGTAGCCAAACAATGGCTGTGAATGCCTCCATTTCTGTGCCCAAACTGATCAGAACAATGATTTAGTGATGTGCCACCGACAATGTGCCTTTGAAGGCAGAGAGTAAAAGCCCCAATTTTTTGATTGAAATTTCAAGAAGTTTTAGAAATTGGGTAAAGCCCGTAAAAAACCCCCAAATTTCTTGGCTATAAGTGTGAGAAGTTGATTTTTTTTTTGAAATTCAGGATGAGACAAGCAAGATGGATGAGAAATTGCACAAATTTTTCGAAGCTCCAAATTCTAAAATTAGGGTTTCTACAATTTTAGGGCATTTGAGTATTTTTGCATAGTTGAAAATGGCAAAGATGGGCAAGATGGACCGAAAATTGCCCAAAATTTTGAAAACCCCAAATTCAAAAATTATGCATTTTTTGTTTTCTTCTAGATTTACAGAAAACGATGGATAGGGTTGAGAAAATGGTAGGTAGGGTTGAGAGAGGCTGCATGTGCAGGGTTGCATGTGAAATTGCATATGGAACTGCGTTCAAGCTAAAAACAACAACAACTTCTCCAAAACAATAGCTCCTCTTCCAAAACAACTACTTCTTTTCCTTTGTCGGTTAGGTGGACTTCGAGTTGGTGACACCGGTTGAGCGGTGGTGAGATGGCACCTGTGTGTTTAGCCTTGTACCAAGCTCAATTGTTGAACACACACACACACACACACACACACACACACACAATGGAAGATAGTAAGAGTGGGTAGCAATTCCATAGTCAATAGGTGCAAGTACTAGAATGATAAAATGAAAGTATAATAGGTCTTAAGTAAGTTAGACCTATCCCTAAATCAATTGGAGTTAAATACTCTAGAAATAGTGACACAACTTATTAACATAGTTGCGTCCATACCACACATTAAAACATTAGGCACTTCCAATTCAAACATTGTCAAAGTTTATGTCGAACTTGTAGATGGAATATAAAGGGTTGCGGAGCACCTAATTTGGGTAGTCTAGTGGCAATCCAAAGAGATAGTGCAAGGTCTTTAAATTCTTGTGAATATATGTCCAAGGTCTTCTTTCCCATGTTGAGCTCAAACAACTTGCAAAATTTTTAAATCCGATTATTGGCCACAAACTACTTTCCCAAAATGGAGTAAAAATCCGCCCATGTCTCTAGTTTGGGGCGTAGCCCTGCCCACCAAGCGTTGCCTTCCCCTGCAATAGAATTTCTCTCTCTCTCATAAGCTGTCCGCTTGGCTAGCCATGAGTCAATGTTGGCCTCATCGTATTCCTTCTTCTCCCCTTTAAAGGGATCGGGTTGGAACTGGAGAGGCAATATCCTCATGGCTACAAGCACAAATGGAAAGTGAGGACTGCAAAGCTCAGTCAATTGCCGTTGCATGTCTTTAATTTGAGTTTGCAAAACTGCCACAAGGGATAGTGTGCATCAAACTCTATGGAAGAAGATCCTTGAGGATGATGTTTGTGTGTGTTCGGGTTCGTTGGGCATCCTCCAGGTGCCAAGGTTCGTTGGCAGTAGGTACACTGTGAGGAGCCATAACAACAATAGAAGAGAGCAATGTGGAGAGTGAAGGTGATATGAGAGGTTGAAGAGAGTGAAAGAGTAAGTAAGAGATTGTTTTATTATGTTTTGAATTGACAAAAAGTGTTCGAGAGTGGAGAGTATCAGGTCCAATAACAAAAGAATGATGTAAAAGGTCTCTGCATTCAATTGTCCAAGAGTGGTGATCACACAATGATATGGACAATAGGGCCTTTGAGTCCTATAAATAGGACATGGCTACCCTAACCCCGAAGTGCCCTTAGTGCATTTGCACTAGTCACTTCATGACCATTGTGACTAATGCTACTAGTGCCCATCTGGATGTCCAAGGATGTTATAGAAGGAGCGGGTGTGGGAGTGTGTAACACAGGTGTAGCAGCTCTGAGATAACCTCTACTGCAGAAACTGGTTGTCAGACAGCAGGTGATGTTCGACAACCGCAAGAAGTCCCAAATTAGCAGGGCAGCAGCTGTAAACTAAAAATGCAGTTGTAGGCTGGCTGTAAATCAGGTCACCGAGCTGTATAGGGGTTGTGATCAGCAGGGGCAGAACTCGAACAGGTGCATGTAGTCCTAGGAGTTAGTTTTGAGAAGAGAGTGCTTTAGTTGGGTAAATTTCGAGGTGAATTTTGGGGCAAAAGGGGAAGAGTAATAGGTTGTCAATTCCTAGGCACATGCATGATGGGAAATTTTAAAGGTAGAGAGAGAGAATTATTTGCATTGATTGGCAGTCTCAAAATCCAAGTTAAAATGCATAAAGGGTTATTGCTGTTAAAATAATGAACGAGAGAGGTGATGCCTTTAGTTAGAAGAGAGTCTATTGATTGGCAAGCCCTAGGTGTGCATGGAAGTTTCAAGGGGGGGAGAGAGAGAGAGAGAGAGAGAGAGAGAGAGAGAGAGAGAGAGAGAGAGAGAGATTACTTGTGGCAGCCTACCAAGATTGATTTGAGATGCCTTTTGCCTGGAAGTCGATTATGAGTATAATGGGGATGATTGTTACGTAACTGATGTTGATTATGATGAAATGATAAGGTTGCAGATTTATGGCAGTGTTCTTGATCCAAAAGAATGGTGACTTACATTGATGCTTACGAGGCCATGAGTAGATTGGCATTGCATTCGAGGCAAGATAAATGCTGTTTCTCTATTCAATGGTCACAATGGCGACCTTGTTTGACAGACAGCCTCCTCTTCTATTAATTGCCCCATTTGACGACTGCATATGCCTTAATCTTTAATGCATTAAACCTCTTCATTAAGACTTATGATTTTTTAAAACTCCATTTTGCATATATTAATTATATTAAGGCTTGTTACTAAGGAAGTGGTATCTGTTGCTTCTCAAATCCGTTCTTTTGACCAACAAATTCCATCAGATCTTGGGCAAAGTACAAGTTGAAAATCTTGAGTTGCATGGTCTTGAAATGTTGGTTTTCATTATTGAAATCTGGGTACATTACAATGAGAGAAAGATACAATTGTCGGCTCAAGTTGTGGAGGCTGTCCAACAACCACTATCTTTCATGGGAATGTGGTAAGAGAAGGTGGCCATCCTCAAAGTATGGATTTCAAGTGCAGCAAACCATCAATCAAGTGGCAATTTCCTGTTGCTTAACAAGGGAGATTGAGATTGGCAGCCTGGGAGGGTGATGATGTGAGTAGGAGAGAGGGGATGAGCCATGAAAGGGGAGAGGGAGGGGGTTAGGAGGCAGCATGTGGGGGGCGGGGTGCGGGGGGGAAGGGAACAGTGAGTGGAGGGGGTGGGCTAGCAATACATGCAAGGGAGAAGAGAGATGACTTGCACCCTTTTTTTTGGGGGGGGGGGGGGGCAAAGATAACAATATTTTCAGATAGTAAAATGATCGGAACGTATTGCTACATGTCTGAATGTTGCTTCAGATTGTTATCAAGATGTATATCTGATTTTTAAAGAGTTCATGTGTTGAGTATATGGTGTTATTTTAGAAAAGATAATTGCTGCTTTCACTTGGTCCATTCATTTCTAAAAGAGCTAGGTCTTTGCAGAAGCTTCCTGAAGCAATGCTTCATATTGTTATCAAGATGTATATCTGATAATTAAAGAGTTCATGTGTTGAGTATATGGTGTTATTTTAGAAAAGATAATTGCTGCTTTCACTTGGTCCGTTCATTTCTAAAAGAGCTAGGTCTTTGCAGAAGCTTCCTAAAGCAATGCTCCCTGTTGGAAACCGGCCTCTTCTGTCTTATGTGCTGAATCTTCTTGAAGAAAACAATCTTAAGAGAATTACAATCGTAAGTGTCAACAATCATATCTTGAAAGAGCATTCCATCAGTACCTTTACTCAATTCACCACTGTCAGTACAAACCTGAAATACTGCTGAATTTTATAAGGTTTTGCTCAATGGACTATGGTGCAGTTTGTTGAGGGTGAGGATGCTAAATCAGCTGTTGTGAGTTGGATGGAGGGAACATATGATGGCCGGGCATGGATAAAGGTCAAGAATTCACTGCAAATTCTTGTATACACTCACAGAATGGGGTTAAAGTTCATTGTGAAGGATGTCAGTCCAGTAAAAAAACATACATAAGATTTTTCCTTCAGAGAAAATATTAGCCATTGTGATTCCATCTCCCCCCAAAGATCAATTGTGCTTACATTATTTCTCCCCAATTACAGGTCCAGGCATCTGAAGAGGATTCAGGAACTGCAGATGTTTTGAGGAAACATGCCAATGACTTTACTGCAAAACACATTCTTGTATTAGAACATTTGCCACAGCTATATGTTAAATTTCAGCACAAATTATGTTTGTATGGGTCCTTAAACCTTTCATGATCTGGTTGCTGCTCGACACATCGTCTTTGGCAGGTTGTGAGTGGGGATCTAGTGTGTGATGTCCCACTTGGTGCAGTGGCCGCTACACACTCTAGACTGAATGCTTCCATGACAGCACTCTTATGTCCACGATTATCAGCTGGTGTCTCTGATGGCAGCTCGGGAGTTGGAGGAAAAGACAAACTAAAACAGCAAATAAGTGATATTGTTGGCCTTGATCCAACTCAGCAATTCCTGACATTTATGGCCTCAGGTGTGTTGTTCCTACCTTTCCTTTCTCTGACATGGCTCCATTTAGGGGATCTGCTTACCTCCTTTTGTATTGGAATTGATGCTGTAAAAGACTTGGGAGTGTTCTATCTGGGATATTTTACCTTCTGACAAACAATGTGGTTTTGACTAACAATTGAAATGTCCTAATACATTGGTCTTTTTAGAGGAGAGAAATATTTATGTGTTGCTCCTACATGCCAAAAATCCTTGATAAGTGTCACAAATCCCAAATATGTTGTTCCCACTTACAAAAAGAACTAGCCCAAGTGTTTCTTAAGCTGTTCTAAAGTACTAGATAAACCAAATCAGGGATGGTCTGCATGTTTTCCAAGTAGAACAGAGAAACCATAATTTAAGAGGAAACACCTAGCTAGGAAACAACAAATATTTGAAAAGACTAAAAACGGTAGGGATCGGATACAATGTGGAGTTTATATGAGGGTCAATATCTCATGGGTCTATCTAACTTGGATAAGCTGAAGCATCAAGGTACGCACACGTGTGCGCGCGCGCACACACACACACGTACATCAATATATACACAAACAAACAAACAAGCAAACAAATAAATATAAATAAATAAATAAATAAACGTAGAGAGAGAGAGAGAGAGAGAGAGAGAGAGAGAGAGAGAGAGAGAGAGAGAGAGAGAGAGAGAGAGAGAGAAATGAATAGAGAGAGACAGAGAGAGAGAGAGAGAGGCGGATGAAGAGAGAGAAGATGATCGATGGCGGGCCTGCAACCCCCGTGACCTAGCGACCGTCGCGCCTGTCGCTGCCTGCCGTGCTGCGCCCGTCGGGACCTGTCCGTGCCTGCCGCTGCCTGCCGTGCTGCGCCCGTCGATACCTGTCCGTGCCTGCCGCTGCTGCGCCCGTCGGTACCTGCCGCGGCTGCGCCCGCCTGTTCCAGCCGTCGCCACGCCTGTCGCAGGTACGCCCGCCCGTTGGTACCTGCGCCGGTCAGTCTCTGCCCGTCGTCTGGACCTGCGCCCGCCTTCATCCACGTCTCACGCCTGCTCGCCGGACGTCGGCTGCGCCTGGGTGTGCCCGCCTTCGTCGACGTCTGACGTCTGCCCTGCTGCACCATCGACGCCTGCCCTGGGCCTGACCCCGTGGCACCTGCCCTGTCGATGTCTGACCTGTGCAGAGTGCGCCGCCTGTGGTTGACCGCTCTGCGTCAGCGTGCAGGGCTGACGCAGCCCCGTTTACGCCTCCTGTGTTTGACCCGTTACACGGCGCCCCGGTTCATCGGCGCGTGTCTGTCCTGTTCGTCGTTGCAGTCCTGTTGCTGCAGCCGGGTGGTGCACTGATTTTGCAGGACTGCGGGACCTGCACAGCGCGTGAGAGAGAGAGAGACAACGAGAGGGAGAGAGAGAGAGAGAGAGAGAGAGAGTTCGTCCTCTGTGTGAAGACAGCAGTATGGCTGGCCTGGATTTGGACTTTCTTGACCGGACGGTGGCAGCCCTTGGCCCTGATTCCGATGCAGAGGAGCCGGAAGATATGGTGCCATGCACGGAGGAGTTGCCGCCGAGTTCTGAACAGCCACCTGCCGGCAAACGCTCCAAGCCTACGCCTGATGAGCCAATGAGTCCTCCGGAACGCTCCTATGCGCAAGTGGCCTCTGATCCGGTGGATTCGCAGGAAATCGACTGGGAGCATTTGCTGGACTTCGCCAATACTCTACTTGGCGATTATGTCCAGCATAATACCGAATCTTTTTCTGTTGCGGGAACGGATGATGTGCTGGAAGCCACGGTGGACCCCAAATCAGTCTTGCGATCTTTCTCGGTGTTCTATGACCGTGCAGTTATTCTTTTCTTCACTGGTAGGATCCCAATGCTTTCGCATATTCGCCAGTGGCTGCACCATCTATTGCAAGGGGAGTCGGTTGAGGAGATTTTCCTTGGACCTCGCGGGTTTTATGAGGTCCTGCTGAAATCGGAAACGCATCGTGTTGAGCTCCTGTCCAAGTTGCCGCTATTCTTTGATCGCCGCCTGGTTCATGTTGTGCCATGGCGCCCCATGGCCGACTTCCAGCGTCTGCTTCAACGCGAATGCCCGGTGTGGGTAGAGGTGGAAAACTGCCCGGCGGTCTATTGGCCTATGTTGAAGGATGCGATGGCAGTTGTGGGAACAGTGCTGGTTCCCCCAAGCCTCAGGGCGATGAACCGCAACCGTTTATGCATGCTATGGGACACGGCCAGGAAAAGGCCCGCGTGGCTTCGCCTCAATTGTTCGGGCATGCATCCTTTGTATTTTCGCTTAAAATGGGGCAACTTTGTGGGCCACTGCTTTTCATGTGGAAAATTGGGGCATTTCATGGCCGAATGCCCTGAAAAGCACTCGTCTTCGGATGATGCGCAGGTTGTGCTGCCCAAGGACGACATGGTGCTTGATGCCACGCCCCAGGAAGCCCTTCAGTCTCCTCATGTCATGGACAAAGGCAAACAACAGGTCCGAAGTATGGATTCCCGTCGTACTGACTGGATTGAGGCACGTCCTCAAAAAGGTAAAAAGTTGGATACAGGCTTGGCGGATCCTGGGCCTCCCGCTTCCCAGGATTCTGTGCGCACGTATACGCGCCAGAAAGAAATGGCCACTTCACAGCAGGCTCCGCGTCCTAGGGCCCCGTCGGGCCCCCGCAATCAGTCTCCAAGGAGAGCCTATACCGACGGCCCCAGAGGCCCACCTGCCAAGCTGGCGTTCGATGCCAAAGGAAATGTTATTACACCCTGGGATCGGCGTTATCCCCGCCCCTCTCCCAAGGCAGTGGATTGCCCTTCTACCTCCAACGCAGGTCGCCAGAATTCTTTTGCAGTATTGGCTGATTTTCTGGATGAGGGTGTCCTGGATGCTCTCGCGGAAAAGGTGAAATCGAGGCAGCAGGTGCCTCGTTCCTGATTTCCGTCTTTGAGGATACATGAAGATAGCCACGTGGAATGTGCGAGGCATTTGCTCTCGCCATAAGCAACATGCCATGTGGACCGTCTTGCACGAGAACCAGTGGGATGTATTGTGTGCAGTTGAGCACAAAAGTCACGGTGAAGCAGGAAAAGTGATGGATTGTCATGGATTCCGCCTGTTTTATGCAGGGACCCATGCTACGCACTATTCGGGCGTGCTGATGATTGTCCATGAGAAATATCAGCCTGTCCTTGTTAAAAATGATGTGCAGGGCCGCTTTCTGGTGATCGAAGTCTTATTTGAAGGCGAGATTTTATGGCTGTTGGGCCTCTATGCTCCGAATGATCCCGCATCCCGGCGGGATCTTTGGTCCACTTTGCAGGGCTCCATGTCACTCGGCCGAAGGGGATTCTTGATGGGAGATTTCAATATGTGTGTCGACTCTTCTCAGTCCACTTCAGGGCATTCGGTAATGGATACGCCGGAAAGCCGGGTGTGGAGTTCTTTTGCTTTGCATGTGCTCAAGCAAGATCTTTGGTCGTGGCTTCACCCTTCTTTTTCAGGATTTACTTTTCATTCCGCACAATATGCAACTACCTGGTCGCGGCTGGACAGAATGTATATCATGCAGGGCGATGACTTTCTTCCCGACATGCTGGAAATGAAGGTCTTGCGGCAATATGCGTTGTCGGACCATTTCCCCCTCCAGCTTGAGATGCGGGCACACTCTATTGCACCTTTTGTGCAATTCCTGGATAGGCTCCCTTTACGCTTCAACTCCTCTTATCTGAAGCATTCAGTTTTCCAGGGCTATATGCAGCAGTTGATTGAGAGGTTCTTATTGGACTTCGCCTCTGAGGGCTGGCCTTCATTTGCAAGGCTGCTCTCTAATGTGCAGCGGGTTGCTCGCCAGTATGGGATCCATCATGCCTCGCTTTGCCGCCGGCGTCGACATGCAGCAGAAGACTTACTGGCCTTGGTCCGTTCCTTGCTCCTGGATTCCCCTGATGATGATTTTCTGCTGTCTCTGGAGAGGCGGTTGGCCCATCTTATTCAAGTGTTTCAGTTGAAATCTTATCAACAGGCCAAGCTGCACAACTTGATGGACACAATGCAAGATAGCACCTGCCAGTCTCATAAGTTCTTTCGCGCCTTGCATGCATCTCCGCCCCGCGAAAATATGACCAGACTCCAGGATTCGGAAGGTCGCATGGTCACGGATCCGCAGACCATTGTCACTATGTGCAGAAACTATTTTATGGATCTTCTTGGTTCCTCTTCCTCGCCTTCTAGCCAGGTTACGCATGCCCGTGCGGTCTTCTATCATCTGGTCCGCCAGCAGGTTCCAGTTGATATGCAAGCCGCTTTGGAGACGGATATTTGCGAGGACGAGGTTATGGACGTTTTGTTGCACCTGCCGAATGATAAAAGCCCTGGCTGGGATGGTCTCACTAATGAATTCTTTCAGACCTCGGCCACGCAGTTGGCGAAGCCATTGGTGGCCATGTTTCAGCAGGTGTGGGAAACGGGGGTCATGCCCTCCTCATGGAAAGAAGGCCTTATCAAACTAATTCCAAAGGTCCCTTCGCCGTCAAAGTTGCAACACTGGCGACCAATCTCTTTGATGGGCTCCATGTATAAAATCTACTCCAAAGTGCTGGCGAATCGGCTCCACAAGCACCTTCCAGCTATTGTGCATCCTCTCCAATATGGTTTCATTAAGGGCCGCAACATTCTGCATAATATCTTAAATGTGCAAATGGCCATTGACTATGCGCGGCACTCCGGTCAGGAAGTGGTATTGATCCAATTGGACTTGGAAAAGGCATTTGATTATGTGGACTGGTCTTTCATTGCAGACCTCATGTCGGCCATGGGCTTTGGTACCCGAATGTCCCGATTGATCTACACCATCAGTGCTGAGGCTTCCTCCAGAGTTATGCTTAATGGTGGAGTTACAGAGCCATTTGTCCTTGCACGCTCGGTCCGACAGGGTTGTCCTTTGAGCCCCCTCTTCTTTGCCCTGGCGACTCACCCGGTCCTTTCAATGTTATCCTCCATGGCAGCCTCTGCCCAGCTGGCCGGTCTGTCTCTTCCGTTGGGTCAGCACTTCGTTAGCCAATCCTTGGCGGATGACACCTTTATGATTTTGCAGGCGGACAGGGACAACATTCGAAGGGCATTAGATGTTTGGACACTCTTTGGTCAGGCCTCTGGGCTTCACATCAATGCCCTTAAGTCAGCCCTTCTCAGTTGTACGGAGCCTGATTTGCAGTCCTTAGGCTGGCAAGGCCAGGTGGTTTCCCGTGGCTCCATTGTCAGGCATCTTGGATACCCATTGGGGGTGGATGTACGGCCAAAAGCCCTGCTGGAGTGGATTTCACAAAAATTGGCAGCAAAGTTTATGTATTGGAAGTCGCAAGCGTGGCCATTCCATGTCCGCCTCAAAGTGGCCCAGACAATCATGCTTCCAATGCTAACGTATTTCCTGCCATTGTTGCCATGGACTCCTACTACTTTGAAGGCCCTCACTCATCCCATCCGTTTCATGCTATGGAAGAAGGACTCACTGCAGGCCGGCATTTCCTGGATTTCTTGGTCACACGCATGTACCCCTAAGCGCATGGGTGGCGGAGCGATTTTGGATGCACACACTCATATGTTAGCTCTCCGTTGGTCCCTTTTTCGTGCCATGTGTGTGGATCGCCACCCTTGGTCCATCATAGCCCGTTATTTTCTTGAGGACAGCGGGCTCCGCCATGGCAACACACGGCTTCGGGCCTCCTGGTGGCATGTCCTTAATGCTGACTCTCGTGTTTCCAGTCCCTCGTCCTCTTTGTTACTGCACTTGGTCGGCTCTTGGAAAGTGGTGCTCCAAAAGGCCCGCTTGCACCCAGTGGGGGACCGCTTGCAGACTAACTCCTTTCAGCTGGAATTGTTGGCAGTATCGAGACTCCTTTCATGGGAAGATAAACATCAACTCAGACCAAGATTTAATCGCATGGCCCGTTTAGGTGTGATGTCGGTTGCGGATGCTACCCTTGCTACTCGCAATGTCCTTGTCTCATTTCGGACTGCTCGGCGACTCTTTAAGATCCCGCGTGGATACCGTGATTTGTGGGAGCAGCTTTCGTCGAAGCTTCAGGGTCGGCAACCCTTTCCTGCCTTGACGGTGGATCGCCCTTGGCAGGACTGGGATCTTGCAGGCCGCCTGAGTCTGGAAAAGGCCTCCACTAATCAGGTGTATCATCTTCTTGTTCAAGATCACCAATGGCTGGGAGAGAAAGCTAACACTGTTTGGGGACTGCGGAAATCGCTGTCATGGTGGCACAAAACGCTGATGGAGGGCTGGCAAAATAAGACACCTTTCAAATGCAAGGTTTTTCTTTGGCGGGTAATGATTGGTGGTCTTCCTCTGGCCTCGGCCCTTGCCAAGCGTCGCATCTCGAATGGCAATTGTTTCTTCTGTACCACACCGGCGGAATCGGCCCGACATCGTTTTCTCTCTTGCCCGCTCGCCAAGAATATCTGGTCACTCTTGTCGCTCATTTGGCGCGCGGTGGTGGGATCCTCGCTAACTCCTTTCGATTGGGTTTTTGTGCGCCCGAAGTATTCCGCACCGCCACAGTTGCATGAGAAGATCTTATTTCACTTTTTCAGATATTGGGGATGCTGGCACATTTGGACCACGCGCAATGCTTTTCTCTTTGATTCGGCCTCTAATGTACCCCGACATATTGCCAGGCTTAAAGGGCTCTTGCATTGGCAGTTGGATATCATCCGACACTCCGACTTGCTCCCTCGAGAGGATTTGCATCCGTGGCATATGGCAATTGCCTCTGGGTCGTTGCCATGATTGGTGTAACTTTTTCAGTGCATTACTCCGGGGCTTCCCCACATGTTGGCCGAGGGCCCTCGTGTATCTTGTAATCAGAAAAAAGAGAGAGAGAGAGAAAGAGAAAACCTCTTCACATGATGGCTTTGTGTCATCATGTATCTTGTAATCCAGTAATCGTGTATTTTTTTCGTAATTAATATAATTACCTTTTACGAAAAAAAGAGAGAGAAATGAAATGATTTATTAATGTTTGCAAGAGGCCAAAATGACCTATGAGACCATAAGTTGTAACCATCTATATAATGATACAAGTGTTCGGGAAGTAAACATTACAATAAGAGAAATCTAGATTTGAATGTTGATAACAAAAGAAAACTAGCTGTGATGTACAATGGGATTCTCCCAATCCCATTTGGTATTCCAACTTCCCTTGCCCTCCAAAATGACCAGCAGTCTTCAATCTGATTTGCCCCTTGATTTGGGCAGTCAATTGGCCTTCACCCTCTTTGATAGAGATGGAAAATGCCCCGAGTTCATTGATTTACTGGTCCCTCCGCCTGAATTTGACTGAAGATAGCTTCAGCTCTATTGAATCCAAGTCTTGGAGCTTCCAATTTCTGGTATGCTTTCCGAGGCTATTGCTAAACCCCAATCTTTGTTGTAGATTAGGGTTTATAGTAGAGAAATCTGAAATTTCTCAGCCTCTAGTGATCTCAATGCTGTAATATTCGGAGCAAGGCTGTAAAAAGGCTGGGAGATGAGAGAGAATGCTGAGGAGAGAGAAAATTCAGACTTTATTGGCAAGAACTGAAGAAAATCTTTCATTTGCTGTTGCTGCCCTGTCTCAACAGCTTGCGGATGCAAAGAACTGAAGAAATCACTCATTTATTGCTGTTGCCCTGTCTCAATAGCTTGTAAATGCTGTCACTTGCTGTTGATTGGTCTTCTTCTATCCCTGGCTGCCTCAGAAGGTCCTTCAATGGTTGCAAATCAGACCAGCAGCATCTCCTTTCTCTCTCTTGTAGGCTGAATACACTAAAATGCCTCTCTCCAGTCTCTAAAGACGTTTTTCAGTCTTGCATGGACATTTTTGACAAGTGACATCGTTCTCAAATGGTTTTCCAACATTATCCATAATTAAATATTACTTTTGAGTCTTTAAATACTGAAAATTAATCTAATAATTTCTTCGGTGCCTTGAAAAATAATATGACTAGCCAATAATTAAATTGGCTAGGCAGCTTTCATTCCCGAGTGTCTTTGCGTCATCTTTGACCATCAGATTGGCGTTAGGTACCATTAAAAGCCACTTTTCTAGATACTTATGGCCAAATGAATGACTTAGACCAACAACTGGCTCCAGATACCACCAAGTACATGTGTGGCATAACTTATAACAACTTTTGCCTTCGATATCCCGTGATTTCCTCAGGTCCTAGGCTCGTAAATTTACTCTAAACCCAATTACACATCACATGTTCAATATTTACTTAACCATGTGATTAAAAATTAATCCACATATTAAGTGAGGTTTCAAAAATACATGTCCTCATAACAGACGCCAAGTAGATGATCGTGATGCCAGGTGGAAGATGCTCCAAATGCAAGGCTTGATGTTGGAATAGAGTTCGTGAAGTAGAAAAGGAAGGGTGAAGATAGCCACGAGCCATGAACCGCAATGTTCTACTAAAGGGGTGTGAGGGCATTGAAAGGGGTTGGTGAGAGAAGGGAAGTGGTGGTGACCAAAGAAGGTGGTGAATAATGACTAAAGAGAGTGGTTAAGAATGAATGAAGTGAATGTCTATTTATAGGTATTTCAGCTTTGCACATACTTAGACTTAGTTGATTCTTTTTCCAACCTTAAGGCACGTTGCCTTTAGGTGGGAGGTTGTTGGGAATAAAAAACCACCGTGCCTTTTATATGTGCTCGAGTATGAACGCATCCTTAGCACTTGTACTTTAGTACTTTACATATAACTATCATAAAAAGCCTAAAAGAGGTATAACTCTTTGTACCCACATGATGTGCATCTCACTCTCTCTCACTCTCTACTGTTGCTCACTCTTTTTGTCTTTCTCTTGCCATTGCCATTGCTGAATATTGAACCTTCACTGCACCTCGGCCACCACATTGTGGTAGTCGTGAGGAGGCCGTGGTACTAGTGGATCCTCTTGTGGCTATAAGGTCTTAGTGTGTCACCAGGTGGTGATACTTTTTACAGTTGCTTTTCTTATTTACTTATATAAATATTTTTTTTCTTTTCTTTTGTTACTGTTGCTTTTTTACCCCTAGAGTTCTCTTGGATTAAGCAGGATCTTTGCATGGCCAGAAGAGACAGCTATTGGGACAAATTAGACTAATGGTTTGTTTGAGCCTTAGGATCAGTTTCATATTGAATGGGCATTGAGGAATAGAATGCCAATGGTTTGGGACTGTGTGCTTAGCCACTGGAGATGGTGCAGGACAATAAGCCTGGCCAAGATAGAAGATGCACGTGTGAGAATACTCACGGAATAAAAGTCACTATAACTGAGCCACATTACACTTTTGATGTGGTCGCAATGATAAAAGTTGCACAGAACAACTTAAGGAATGCAGGGGTCACCATCCCTAAAATTTAGAGAGTTACTATTTTTGGACCCCGGAATCTGTTTGCATCATTGTCTTCGTTTTTACACGAGGATTAATTCTTTGGTCTGTGCCGAGGTCAAATTTTTCATCGATCATGGAGAATTTTAGATTGGAAGGTTTAAACGGTAAAATTGTTACATGTATGCCATGTGGCACAAATTCCCAAAATAGAGAGAGAGAGCATTTAAAAAAAAACGTAATAGGCATAAGGGGCAGATGGGAGAATTAAGTTTGGAGGAGCTGAGGGTAGATTGTTGCAAGAAAACCAGCCATGGAGAGTACTTCTACGTCTCTGACTCAAGCACGGAGGTAGAGCTTGCTCCCTCTGATCACCTCTCTCTCTATTCTCAGAAGAAATGCTTTGCATGATGGATTGATTCCATTGAAGGTACAATTCTGTGTTTTCTCTGCACATGCTGAATAAGAACAATGAACTCTGCTCATGCTGAATAAGAACAGTGAACTCTGCACAAAGAACAGTGAACTTTGCTCATTCTGAATAAGAACAACGAACTCTGCACATGCTGAATTGTAAGAATAGTGAACTCTGCACATGCTGAACAGTAAGAATAGTGTGCTGGACAGCAAGAACAATAAATTCTGCACATGTTGGACAGTAAGAATAGTGAATCTTGCACATGCTGGACAGTAAGGGATGTTGATTTGGACATGCTGTACTATTCCTATGCAGCTGAGATTTACTTACAAGAGATGAAAACCAATTGTTCACAGGTTATGTATTTTGGAACATTACCATTTTTGTAATTTTCTATCTTTTAATTGATAAAGAATTACCGAGAGGGGCGCCGGTCTTCGGGGCCAATCTGGTGTTGAGCAAGGGAGAGAGGTCTCTGTTTATGTGTGTGTATGTAAAGTCCAGGTGTTAATTGAAGGAAATACTGCTTTATGTGAGTCATAGACCGGTTGCATAGTGCGCACTGAATGTATGTTATTGCCTTGAGTATAAAAATCTGAGAGTCCGTGTAGAATAAACTCTGTGGCCCAGAAGGGAGGGGTGGCACAACGAGTGTTTGGGTGTAGACAGATATACTCTAGCGGGGTAGGGAGCAGAGGTCCATGGCAGCAAGCACCGCTGGGGGTTCCGGTAATACTAGAAGAGGAGCACCTAATGGTCTGTCCATCTACCTGTGGAGAAGTCATAGCACCGGACTTAACCTGTAAAAGGGTGGGTGGGTGGAAGAGGAAGTGAAGGGTATCTCTGTCTCCTAGTGATGTAGCAGAAATGAAGGGGGAAATTAGTAGATGATGTTGAATCCGGAACCTATCTTTGCCTTCTTTGATGAACATGGTCTTTAGCTCTCTGAGCTCTTGTACTCTGATACCATATCAGAACAATAAATATGCTTGGATACCATGCCAAAATAATAAGTATGCATTGATACCATGTCAAAAATAACATGTATGCTCTGATACCATGTCAAAATAAGCAACAGTGTAGAGAGACAGTAGCGTTTGCGAAGAGTAACACAGATTGTGTACGGCAAACATTGAGAGAGAAGAGAAACTCAGAAACACAAGAACACAATGAGGATACATTGAATCATGCTATGAGAAGAAAAGTTGATACAGTGGAGCCAAAGCTCAAAAGATAGGTGTACTATCCTGTTTGAATTAGGTAGCAGTAGCTATGGGAATCTGCATAGTGAAGAGAGCGAAACGTAGTCCTTTGGGTAGTGGGCTATCGAAGTAATCATTGGAAGGTGAAAGACAATTGTCGAGGGAGCGGACCGCAGTCCTCTGATGCTGTTCGAGATGTGGAAGGTGATTACCAGCTATTGAGGGAGGGAACCGTCCTCTAACGTCAGGGAGTGACCTAGACAAAAATGCAAATCCCAGAGTGTTGGAGCTTTCAAATGTTTGGAGAGTAGCCCAAATATTGATGCCAGGTGGATAATGATGATACCAGATGATGGAGGATGAGCTGGGCTGCAAAGACGTAGGTCCCAATAGTCTTTGTAATAGAGAGTGATGCCAGGTGATGGAGGAGGAGCTAGGCTACAAAAACGCAGGTCTCGACAGCCCCTATGATAGACGAATGATGAAATCATTGATGCTAGGGAGTGTAGACTGTTGCTAGAGGCTAGGATGCTGAGGCCAAGCTAGAGGAGATGACTCTAGGCAAGGAGAAGACCTCTAGACTAAAAAACGCAGGTGAAGGTGGAGTGTGAAGGAGAATGGTGCTGATGCCAAGTAGAGGATGGTGACACTAGATGGAAGATGCTTCAGATGCATAGTACGGGGGAGGTTCGGAAACGGGGGAAACGGAAAAGGGAAAAACCGGAGTTTCGGCCAAATTTTGGAAATGGAAAAACGGCATTTCAGATTGTACACTAAAATAAATACAATATTATGTGGGTATGTAAATATATCAATGCCTACAATAACATGTACCCAAATTTCATACAAAACTTTTGAGTCCATGTTATATGATTGAAATCATGATTCATTACACATGTCACGACTCACGAGTGAAGATTGAAAAGGTAAGACTCAATGGTTGAAACTTAAGACAGCTTAACACAATTAAGACTCAATTTTCAAAACTGAAGGCAACAAATGAATTATAATTTATGACTCCTAAATCATCTATGATCTAAGGATTAGTGAAGACTGACATCAAGAACAGTGGAGACTGACATCAAGAATAATGGAACAAGAATCAAGATGCATAATAAGTGAAATCAAGATACAATGATACATGTAACTATGTCATGTGAATAATCAATTAAAACTCCAAAGTCCAGTGAGCACGGAGCACTGTGTACTAGTCTCTAGACTCTAGTAACTATTAAGTAATAAGTATCAATATCAATGAATGACTGGGAATTGTAGTTTGGACAACAAGGCCCAATGTCTTTGTTGGGAACGCATGCCAAGTGTTCTTTCACGCGTGTTACGCTCCCTGAATTCTCCAATCCACAATAGTTGCACCACCACTTCTTTGATCCGCCGGAGCCCTTGTATCCCTTGATTGGAGTGACGTGTCTCCAATATGGATCCAACGCCATGATTAGCCTTTAGGTAATGGGGGAAAGAAGAAGAAGAAGAAGAAGAAGAAGAAGAAGAGAAAGAGGAAGAAGAAGAGAAAGAGGAAGAGGAAGAAAAGGAAGAAGTAAAGGCTAATGGGGGGAAGAAGAGGAAGAGGAAGAGGAAGAAGAGGAAGAGAAAGAAGAAGAAGAAGAAGAAGAAGAAGAAGAGGAAGATGAGGATGAGGATGAGAAAGAGAAAGAAGAAGACGAAGAAGAGGAGGAAGAGGAAGAAGAGTAAGAAGTAAAGGCTAAGGAGGAGGAGGAGGAGGAGGAGGAGGAGGAGGAGGAGGAGGAGCAGCAGCAGCAGCAGCAGCAGCTAGAGTGCATCTGCCGTTTTTGTTTTGGTTCGAAACGGCCGGTCCGTTTCGGCAGCCCCGAAAGAAGAGGAGGAGGAGGAGGAGGAGAAGAAGAAGAAGGGGGGGGGGGGGGGAGCTAGAGTGCATCTGCCGTTTTTGTTTTGGTTCGAAACGGCCGGTCCGTTTCGGCAGCCCCGAAATGCCATTTCGGGGTACTAAGTTCAGATGCAAGGCTTGATGTTGGAATAGAGCACCTGAAGCAAAAGAAGGGTGAAGGCAGCCACGAGCCATGAACCGCAATGTCCTCTTGAAGGGGTGTGAGGGCAGTGGAGGGGGTTGGTGAGAGATGGGAACTGGTGGTGACTGAAGAAGATGGTGAAGAATGACTGAAGAGAGTGGTAAAGAATGGATGAAGTGATTGTCTATTTATAAGCATAAGCTGTCTAGTGAAGAAGTGGTTTCTCAACACTTGATACCCCTCTCAAGTGTAGATTGACTCTCTATTTGAGTGCTCCTCGTAAAGAAGTCTATGAGATGCCTCTGATTAGGCCCTCGACATATTGGTGCTTTGCCTTTGAGGATGGTCTCTCATAATCCTTGTATCTCCAAGAGATAGAGGCTAAGGCATCTTTGGTCAGCGTAATCCATAACTCCTGCTAGTGGTCCAAATCTATCCTTGAAAAGACAATGAAAGCAGCCTCGTATATCACAGAATGCCAGACATTGACAAATGTAGTGCTCCTTTGTCTTTGACTCTTGCTGATAAATTCGGCACATACGTTTCGCTAGAGGTATGGATGTATATCTACTAGTCTCAATCTCTAAGTGATCTGAGGAGGTGTGTATTTGGCCGATAGCACATAATCCCATGTGATGGGTGAGTATGCATGTATCTCGGACGTATAATAAAGTTATCCTTAATATTGTGGAGAAAATGGTCTCAATAGAAGGCCATCTTCATTCCCATCTCTTGCACGGTGTTAGCCATGTCCTTTTGGTCTCTAGCTGAATAAGATCTTGCATGATGATCCTGCCAAGATCCAAGTGACTCAAAGTGAGAGTCAGTGTATCGAGGGAGTATTGGAGGGGGGTAACTTGTCTTTGCATACTAGGACCATGTAGCTCAAACCATGGTGCCATTGGGGCATACTAGTATGATGTTTCACCCTTTTGAGGCAAGCTATTGTAAGAACTCAAGGGGAGCTAGAGTGCATCTGCCGTTTTTGTTTTGGTTCGAAACGGCCAGTCCGTTTCGGCAGCCCCGAAAGAAGAGGAGGAGGAGGAGGAGGAGAAGAAGAAGAAGAAGAAGGGGGGGGGGGGAGCTAGAGTGCATCTGCCGTTTTTGTTTTGGTTCGAAACGGCCGGTCCGTTTCGGCAGCCCCGAAATGCCATTTCGGGGTACTAAGTTCAGATGCAAGGCTTGATGTTGGAATAGAGCACCTGAAGCAGAAGAAGGGTGAAGGCAGCCACGAGCCATGAACCGCAATGTCCTCTTGAAGGGGTGTGAGGGCAGTGGAGGGGGTTGGTGAGAGATGGGAACTGGTGGTGACTGAAGAAGATGGTGAAGAATGACTGAAGAGAGTGGTAAAGAATGGATGAAGTGATTGTCTATTTATAAGCATAAGCTGTCTAGTGAAGAAGTGGTTTCTCAACACTTGATACCCCTCTCAAGTGTAGATTGACTCTCTATTTGAGTGCTCCTCGTAAAGAAGTCTATGAGATGCCTTTGATTAGGCCCTCGACATATTGGTGCTTTGCCTTTGAGGATGGTCTCTCATAATCCTTGTATCTCCAAGAGATAGAGGCTAAGGCATCTTTGGTCAGCGTAATCCATAACTCCTGCTAGTGGTCCAAATCTATCCTTGAAAAGACAATGAAAGCAGCCTCGTATATCACAGAATGCCAGACATTGACAAATGTAGTGCTCCTTTGTCTTTGACTCTTGCTGATAAATTCGGCACATACGTTTCGCTAGAGGTATGGATGTATATCTACTAGTCTCAATCTCTAAGTGATCTGAGGAGGTGTGTATTTGGCCGATAGCACATAATCCCATGTGATGGGTGAGTATGCATGTATCTCGGACGTATAATAAAGTTATCCTTAATATTGTGGAGAAAATGGTCTCAATAGAAGGCCATCTTCATTCCCATCTCTTGCACGGTGTTAGCCATGTCCTTTTGGTCTCTAGCTGAATAAGATCTTGCATGATGATCCTGCCAAGATCCAAGTGACTCAAAGTGAGAGTCAGTGTATCGAGGGAGTATTGGAGGGGGGTAACTTGTCTTTGCATACTAGGACCATGTAGCTCAAACCATGGTGCCATTGGGGCATACTAGTATGATGTTTCACCCTTTTGAGGCAAGCTATTGTAAGAACTCAAGGGCGAGTTATGCATTTCTATGTTGAGGAAGCTCGTATAGGCTAGCTATGAATGCAACTGATCTAGTGAGAGCCTCTATGACAATTGAGGGGGCTTGGAGTTCGGCTTTGACAATCTCGTATAGGAGTGATGCCTTACATCTAATCATCTTGAAAATCTTGGAAACTAGGTCTCTTTATCAATCTCTATCCCTCGTATGTGCAGTTTGATCTGGTGCTATTGTCAAGTTTGGGTCTCCATATGTGTACTTCATATAAGAGCATGGGTGTAACTCAAGTATTGAATAGCCATAACTTCATGCGAGGATCCTAGGATTGTATGTGTGAGCACATTCTCTCTAGCCCTCCAAGTGCTGCACATCCTCCTATAAGTCTAGTCTCTGTTGTCTCTCTCATAGAGAAAGTAGGTCCTCTAAATAGGACCCCCAAATATGAGTAAGAGTCAAGATACTCCATCAAATGCCATCCGTAGGTAAAGCTTGGTGCTGATGCCTCACATCTTATCATGTTCGAAATCCTAGAAAGTAGGCCTCTCCATCAATCTCCATCCCTTGTATGCGCATTCTGATCTAGTGCTATGGTCAAGATTGGGTCTCCATATCTGGACTCCATATAAGAGTGTGGGTGTAACTCAAATATTGAATAGCCATAACTTTGTGTGAGGATCCTGGGATTGTGTGTGTGAGCACATTCTCTCTAGCCCTCCAAGTACTGCATATCCCATTGTAAGTCTTGTCTCTGTTGGTGTCTCTCATAGAGAAAGTAGGTCCTCTAAATAGGACCTTGAAATATGTGTAAGAGTCAAGATAATCCACCAATTGCTGTCCATAGGTAAAGCTCGGTGTTGATCTCTTGATCCACTATGATGTCGTGTTAAATACCATAACCTTGGTCTTGCCAAGGTTGACTAAGAGTCCACTATCCTGTGCATACGAGTAGAGTACATTCGGATATCTCGATAACCCTTGTGGGAAGTCAACTATGAACATAATGTCATTTATACTCAATAAGAGGGGTATCCAAATCCCAGCTAGTGAGGTCCCTCTGTCTTCACATCTACGAATGTAGTTAGAGATCTCATCAAAGTATAATTCAAAGAGTGTCACTGAAATGGGGCATCCTTGCTTCACTCCAATAGTGGAGTGGAGAGGCCCTCAAATGTTTGTACTCTGCCAACCACTTGCTCATATAGTGCTAGGATGCCCCCCATGTAAGCTCTCTAAGCACACCAATTTTGTATAAGAAAGCTCTCTTCTTCCACTCTATGAGGCATCTAAGGAGTATCCTTGCTTGCGTGTGTGTGTTGGCTCCTAATGCTATCTCCCTCTATAGATATGTCTTGCTCTCTTTGCATTCCTCATCATACCATCTGTTTTGAGGGATCATCTTGGGAGGAGCTTGTTGCGTGGGTCGTAAGTGGGGAAAAGTTTATCTATTGCCATGTGTAAAGCCTCACTAACATGTTGAGTAAGCTCTGGTAGTGGAATGTGGGGGTTGACATCATATAGTAGTTTGAAGCTCTCTCTAGAATAAATGCATACTATCTCTCTAGAGTAGTATCTCGGATGTTTGAGAACTGTTAGAGATCTACTGTGAATGAGAGGTAAGCATGGTCAATTGCAACTCTGATGGGGGCGTTGAGATACTTTGACATCATGGATGTGTGGGGTGAACATGGGGGCTGCTAATACTTGTTATTAGTCTAGTCAACTCATGTGTGAGTTTGGGCTATGTTTGATATTACTGGGTATTTTAGGCATTTTATGGTGGTCACCTTAGTGATTATTTAGGCATTTATTGTTGGCTGACTAGCATTAAATGCTGGCCAACCAGCTGTCATATTTGGCACATTTTAGGCCTATTTATTCAGTGGCTGCTCCTCCTCTCATTTCAGTCATCATCATTCTTTTGGTGGTCTTCCTGTTGGAGAGAGGAGCCAATGCCGGTACCCACGCAGCCAGTGACTCACTGTTGTACGCGTCATTCTCGTGTTTGGTATATGGATTCCATTTCCTAAGCACATCTTTGAGTTCTCTTCCTTTGCAGTGTTCTTTTGTTCTTTTGTTTTCTTTCTCTTCTGTCTTGCGTTTAGCAGTTTTTTTCAGCACTTGTCTATGCTTCCATTGTTGCACCACTTTTGACAATAGTGTCACGGGGACTTGAACTTTTTGAGATGCTTTAATCTTGCTAGTAACACTTGATTAGTTTAATAATCAAATGTGCGAGGTTGCAAGGAACATGTGATGCACATGGGAGTTATTTCATGGTTACAGGTTAAGGACCCTAAGGAAGCAATGGATGCCAAAGCCAAAAGTTGTGACAAGTTATGCCAACTGGGTTTTGGATGTCAGTTGGTATCAATTTTGGTCCTAGGACAATTAATTGGCAATTAAGTGTTAGTGGTGACACGAGGGACTAGCATTAATTATTTAATTAATGCTAGTCCAAGGGTTGATTAGGGTTGGGGACCACTCGGGGTTGCAAGTGGCCTAGCCAATTTAATTGTGGATGGGCATTTTTACTTTTGGGTAGGGTCGAAAGGGCTGAAATTAATTTTCAGAATTAATTAATTTTAAAAAATAATTAATTGGCTGAAAATTGTTGGGAAATGGGATAAGAAGGCTGCTGCTTGGCAAAAATGCCCACGCAATGGGGGAGAAGGCTGTTTGGGGCTGAGAGAGAGCCATTCAATGCATCTAGGCTATGGGGGAGAGGAAGGAGGTGCTGCTAGTTTGATTCTGAAGTAGAATTGAGTCATTGGAGGCAAGCCACAGCTGCCAGGAGGCCCGAGGAACCAAGCGACTGCATTTAATGCAGCAAGGACAGCAGGCGACATCATTTTGGGGGCCTCAAGACAGCAGGTGACAGCTCCATTTAGTAATTTGAGAGGCAGTAGATGGTTTTGGGGCCTTTCTGCAAAGAATCTCAGATTTCTCTCTGAACTCAGCATTCTCTCACCTTCTACAGCCTATTCTCTGAATATCTCAGCATTTCCCAGCCAATTGAAGGTGTTTTCAGTCAGATTTGTGGACAGCAATGAGAAATTTGCTGTAAACCCTAAATTTTTGCAGAAACTAGTGTCTAACAGCCACATTGGACCCATGCCATCAGTCTAAGGCATCATACGTTGAAATTAATAGCTGAAATTCAAGGAATTATCAGAGATTTTAGATGCCAGCCCATCTCATTTGATTTGAGGTAGCATTTGGCAAGTTGTGGTTTCATTTGTACAAGTCCTAGGTGAAGATCAAGGGGCAATTGGCTTGAATTGTTTTGCTGATTGGTTGTACAGCAATGGGCTTTTGGATCAGCAGAGGAGATTGTGAAGTCTCACATCGTGTATGATGATGTCATAAAAGAAAATACCTTGATACTTTTGTAATTGGGAATCATGCTAATTCCATACCTTGTAATTTCCAGCCTTTGTAAATTCAGCCCTTGCCTATGTAAATGTGCCCTTAACTTTGGAGATGAGGAGTTAGGATAAAGAAGGCAGGAGGCTAAGAGAAGACAATTTTTGGTTCATTCAAAAAATCTTATTGTTTACTTTCTTGAAGTTAGCTTCCTTCTTGTTAGATGAAGCATCAGCCATGGCTGTCATGTATTCTTTGGAATTCTCATCATCAATACATGGCAAGATGTCTTGGTGCAATAGTTCTTTGTTACTTTATGTCTAATTTAGTTTAGTTAGATTTCTTTTCCTGGTTGAATGCTTCATTACATTGGTATCAGAGCTTAGTTTAGATCTTGTCAGAAGTCATTTTCATGCAATAGATTTAGTTACAGTGATTAGGGAGTGAAAACCGTAGTTAAAATTCAGTCACAAGAGTTAGTTCTTCCATAACCGTGGTTTGACATGGAGAACCCTTACAAACCATGACTAAGATGGAGGTTCTTGGCATGAACCAGTGGACAATGGCGAGCTCCAACCATTTTGACAGGTTGTGACTAAGATTTGGACCAAAATTGGGGTAAGTTTGAAGAGAACGAGTGTTACATGACTTAGTGGAGCTTAAATTGTGATTACTTTTCAAGAACAGGGGTTCTTCACTTTTCCTACAAGCTTCTCTCATGGAAACCATGGAAATCTCTGATCCTACCTTCAAGCCATGGACTCTATCTTGCCATTTGACCTCACTAGCATCTTCCCTGCCACTTGAGCTTTCTATGGAGTACCAATCTTGAGTGTATTACTCATTTTTTTTAACGTGGTATGAGAGTATGCAGGCTGTGTGATCTGTGCCTGATCATATTCCTGCATCACGTGGTGAAATTTGGAGCTCACAAGCTCTAGCTGAGCCATACCAAGCTCCTACTTCCTTTGGCAGTTGGTCTCTTCCAAGATTTGAGGATATTTATTCCATCTGGAGTCTTTTCCTCTCTCACAAAACCCTAACAGGGACAGTTTTGGACAGCAAGCTTATTTTCTCAGATTTCTCATCAGGATCATGGGGCTTTTGGTCAATATCACTTCCTAAAGCCTCTACACAAAGGATAGTACCAACATTGCATGGATTTTCAGCCATTGTGGAAAAATGGAGTGGATTCTTGAAGGATTCATGGAAGGGGCAGCCAATGGCAATAGAAGGAAGGGAATTATTGGATTCTCTTTCAGTTCTTGAAGCTTACTTTATACAATGAAGAGCAATCAGCGTCTTCAACTCAAGTGGTTTCTCTATTGAAGCCTTTTTCATCAAATTTTTGTTCCAATGGTTAATGGGAGCACTCTTCATGAAGATTCTTGATCAAGAAGCTGGATATTAGCATTGGAAAGCTAAAATGGGGATTTCTTGGATTAATTGAAGCTGAAATCAAGCTTTAATTACTGAAGTCAAGTTCTATTTGGGGAGATTCCTTCATCAACAACACTCTTCTTCTACTAGCTTAAGAGGTATTCTAATCAAATTTAATCTCTCTATAAATCCTTTTGCTGAGCTAAGTCCAATTGATGAAAGAGGGATTAAAATGATAAAGAATCCCATTCATTCTATCAAATGCATTTCATGAGGAAATCCATAGAGCTATGTTAGTGATTGATTATAGCATAATCAATCTCATTCACTGAAATAACCATTTTCAAGTGCCTCAAATTCTCATTTCATTTTCCTAACCCTGATATTGGATTGTTTGCTCCTTTTGTTCATTGACATGAGTAAAAATTTTACGCAATGGTAAATGGAATAAGAATTGTTAAGCAGTGAGTCACTGCTGAGGTGATCCCTTACCTATTCCCAATTCAATTTCAGCCTATTCTATTCAAGTTCTTGCATATCATCAAAAGGGCAATCAAATTCTTTTCATTCCATGCATTTCATGCTGATTTTTAGAACCTAGCATTGAACAGCCATGTATATACCCACGAGGAAAAGTGGGTGCCGGGCGAGTTGGTAGGACAAAAGAGAGGTGACCCTCCCCTACTGACAAGGACCCTGAAGGGGAGCATAAACCGGCTTGAGAGGGAAATTTGCACACCCCTCAAGTCTCGGATCCCACGCATTTAAAGTTCAGGTGCAGGCACCACTCAAGGGAACAAGAATTCAGTTTTCAGCATGGTATTTTGATAGTGGATCAGCATTGAGGTTCTGGGACAGGTTATACAAGCAGGGTCCCATTAATCTTGTAGTTTACTGTGGATTATTCATTCATTCTGGTTATTGCAGAGGGTATTTTCAGTTTTGGCAGATGTATGGAATTCCCTTACAGTTCTACACGATTGATAGATACATGAAAATTGAAGGTACAAGTCACTATATGATCAAAATAGAGCATTCATTGGGTGCAGGAATTTCCAGATAGCTGCAGTAAACTGTCTACAAAATTTTCTGTATTCAACTACTTTTAGGTGATCAGCCCTAAGAAGATTAAAAAAGAGATAAATGCAAAGGCATGCATGTTCACTATTCTTCTTTCAAAGATTGATGAGGATCAGCCCTCTCCTTCTACCAATGACATAGATCCATGTCTTTGCAAGTTGCTGAAGGATTATGATGATATTTTTTAGCCACCTTCTTCTCTTCCTCCCAAAAGAGAAGTGGATCATCCTATAGACTTGCTGCCCAACACCAAGCCTATTAACAAACGACCTTATCGCCTCTTCAAGGTGGAAAGGGAAGAGGTAGAGCGTCAAGTGAAAGAGCTATTAGAAATGGGACTTATCAAGGCAAGCCAATCGCCTTTTGCCTCTCTGGTCCTTCTTGTAAAGAAGAAAGATGGTTCTTTTCGCATGTGTATCGACTATCGCGATCTTAACAAAGTCACTATCAAGAATAGGTATCCAATACCTAGAATAGATGACCTGTTAGATGAATTGAAGGATGCTAAGGTGTTCTCCAAAATTGACTTGAGATCGGGGTATCATCAAATACGCATGAAGAAAAGGGATGAGTTCAAAACAGCCTTTAGGACGGAAAGAGGCCTCTATCAATTCATGGTTATGCCTTTTGGTTTATCCAATGCTCCAGCCACATTCCAATCTCTTATGAATAAGATACTTCAGCCCTTGCTATTTCAGATAGTTTTGGTGTTCTTTGATGACATTTTAATCTATAGTAAGAGCAAAGAGGACCATTTACAGCATGTAAAAGAAGTCTTCAATATATTGAGGAAGCACAAACTGTTTGCCAAGGCAACTAAGTGTTCGTTTATGACGAAGGAAGTTGAATACTTGGGTCATATAGTGAGAGAAGATGGAATCAAAGTGGATCCTAAGAAGGTGCAATGCGTCAAAGAATGGCCTACCCCAACTAATGCTACTTCTTTAAGAGGTTTCCTTGGATTATCATCTTTTTACCGTAGGTTTATGAAGAATTATGCTCATGTTGCGGCTCCTCTGACTGATCGACTAAAAAAAGAGACCTTCTTTTGGGACGAAATTGCTGACAAGAGCTTTAATGAGCTAAAGCAATTGCTTGTTTCAGCACCAATACTAGTTTGCCCTGATTTTTCCAAGACTTTTACCATCTACGTTGATGCTAGTGGTAGAGGTTTAGGGGCTGTTTTGGTTCAAGAGTATGGTGTCATTGCATTTGAGAGCAGAAAATTCGATGATAAAGAGAGGGAGATGCATGTATACGAGCAAGAGATGCTTGCTATTCTACATGCGATCAAGAAATGACATCATTATCTCTATGGAACACATGTTAAGGTCAAAAGCAATCATAGGGTGTTGAGGTATTTCCTTTCACAGCCCAACCTTTCTCCCAAGCAAAAGAGATGGTTGGCTACCTTGCAGTCATATGATTTTGAAATAACATATATGGTTGGAAAGGATAACGTTGTGGCTGATGCGTTATCTAGAATGTGGGTATGTAGTTTATCTACAGTGTCTACAATTTATAAGGATTGGATAAATGACATCCAAGAAGAATATGTGCTAGATGAGCATGCTGTCCAGATTTTACAGAAATTGCAGTAAGGACATGATGAAGAATTTCCGAATTTCAAAGTGCATAATGGACTCTTATGGTTCAAGGGTAAAGTGTATTTGGTTCCTAACAATAAATTCAAGTTGAAAGTGCTCCATGAGATGCATTCATCACCAATGGCTTGACATTTGGGTCTTTTCAAGACCTTTGACAAAGTCCATAAAAGTTTTTATTGGAAGGGTGTATGGAAGGATGTCAAGGAGCATGTATCCAAGTGTTTAGAGTGCCAACAAAATAAGAACTCCACTTTATTACCAGCCGGACTCCTTCAGCTTTTACTTGTTCCTACGGGCAAATGGACTGACATTTCTATGGACTTTATAACGGGATTACCTACTACTAGTCATGGATGGAATAGTATCTATGTGGTTGTTGATAGATTGACTAAATCAGCCCACTTTATTCCAACCAAAATACAATATTCAGCAAGGCAAGTGGCTGAGCAATTTATGGAAGGTGTGTTCAAGCTGCATGGTATGCCAATGAGAATAGTATCGGATAGAGATACAAAATTAATGGGCAACTTTTGGAGAAGTCTATTATCTTCTATGGGTACTTTTCTTACTCCTAGTACAGCCTATCACCCCCAAACTGATGGGCAAACGGAAAGGGTCAATCACTGGGTGGAAGTGTACCTTAGGCATTATTATCATGACACAAGCTTTATGGGATCGTTGGATTTACCTTGCTGAATTTTGTTATAACAACACCTATAACATGAGCATAGGTATGTTTCCATTTGAAGCACTTTATGGGTACAAAGTCCAAATCCCATTAGTTTTGTTTCATGAAGATGTCAACCCTCAAGCAAAGGAAGAGTTAGAAATGATGGAATCACTCATGAGACAATGCAAGGACAGCATAAGGAAAGCACAAGAAGTAATGAAAGCCTATGCAAATGAGAAGAGAAGACATTTGGACTTCAAAGTTGGAGATTGGGTGTTTCTTAAAGTGCCCAAGACACACTACGCTTCATTGAAGGGTGGGAACAATAAGCTTGCTCACGGATTTTATGGACTATATTTGGTTGGTTATTGCAGGATGATACATGACAGATTGTGCAGGGACAGCTTGCTGTGAGATATTTCTGTTGGCAATAAAACTGTTCTGACGTTATTAAAAATTGATTTTGACGTTATGGGGTGATACTAGGGATTGTATACTTCATTTCTATACTTCATATGTGTCATTTGGACCATTCTATAAGAAGTTATGACAGTTTTTGTAAATCAGCCCTGTTTGGACAGCAGCCAGTTTACTCACAGTTTGGTATACATAAAGGTCTCTCTTATATGGAAAGTGCTTTCCTATCGTATTGGAGCTACATGGACATGATTATTATCATCCTTGTCTTGGATTTGGTCCATTTATCCTTGGTTTTGAGGACAAAACCATCTTAGGACGGGATGGTTTGTCATAAAAGAAAATACCTTGATACTTTTGTAATTGGGAATTATGCTAATTCCATACCTTGTAATTTCCAGCCTTTGTAAATTCAGCCCTTGCCTATGTAAATGTGTCCTTAACTTTGGAGATGAGGAGTTAGGATAAAGAAGGCAAGAGGCTAAGAGAAGACATTTTTTGGTTCATTCAAAAAATCTTACTGTTTACTTTCTTGAAGTTAGCTTCCTTCTTGTTAGATGAAGCATCAGCCATGGCTGTCATGTATTCTTTGGAATTCTCATCATCAATACATGGCAAGATGTCTTGGTGCAATAGTTCTTTGTTACTTTATGTCTAATTCAGTTTAGTTAGATTTCTTGTTAGATTTCTTTTCCTGGTTGAATGCTTCATTACAGATGACTCCCATCTATATCGAGTCACTTGTGGCAATGTGCTATGTGGGCCTTGTTGTGCCTTCAAGTGAAAGGTGATATCTTTGTCTTTGAAAGTGTCCTCAAAAGCCCCTATATCCAATTCTAGTGATCCGCTACAATTCCAAACGGTGAGCTTAAGGCTGGTCCCATAGGCATAGGTCTTACACCATCATTTGGTGCATCTCTCCATAATCACTACTCGCCCTCCCTTGTAGAAAGTCATTTTACCTTCTTTCCCAACTGTTGAATTTTGGGTATACACTCCCTCACATGGGCTAGTTGGATGGGGGTGAGGTCATCCCCTAAGAATACTTGGGTTTCCTTTAATGTAGTTTGCTTTGCGAGGAAATTCTTTCTAGCCACCGGTGTGGGGAAGCATGTGATGAGGGCTTGACCTTTTGAGCTTTACTCCCATTCCATTTTGTTCATTTTGCCTCTTGCCTATTCTCCATGCTGATGTATGTATTATTTCCTTGATACCCATATTTGTATAGATTTCTTTAATGTCTTGCTCCAAAGTGCCATGAGTGTTTAGATCCACCACTCATGTGTAGTGCATGTGTTCTCCTACGTTGTTCTTGAATCTTCCTCCAAAGTGTCATTAATGATGTTAGTAGTGGGAGTAGGGGTCATTTGTTGTTTTTCCTTCTTGGCTACTTATATCCATTGTTTAGCTTCTTCTACCTGATTTTGCATCTTCTCGAGTACTTTCGTCCAAGAGGTTGCCTCCTTTTTTGTTTCCTTTTTTTTTTTGCGATTGGTGAACTTCCTCTTTGATTTTGATGAGTTTTTCAATAACGTTTGGCTTAATCTCATCTTCCTCTAGTTTGGGGCCTTGTTTTAACATGTTCCTAAGTCTTTGAATTGCTTCATCTTGTGTTGCAACTTTAGCCTAGAGTGATGCGCACTCTGTGTCCAACTTTTTGATATGCTTAGCAAGCTGCCTATTCACTGTGTTCAGACCGTTGTCATTTTTCATTTTGAATTTGTTGATATAGTTTGTGATTATTTGCTCTATCTCAATTTGTTCCATTCCCACCCAATTGAAGGAAAATCCTATTATTTCAATCTAAAATTTTGAGGAAAAACTCTTGTTGTGTTAAGTTGAGTCTGTGGTCTTTGTCATTGTTACTATATCATGTATTTATCCTCTTGATGAAGGGCGGAGGTGAGGTTAGGTGCAAGGCGAGGATAGGTGAATACATGGGCGGCATAGTTGTCAGGTACAAAAGGTACGATACGATAAAATACGGTACTAATTGGTACCTTATGATTTTATAAGGTACGGTACAATATTAGTACGAAAAAAATTGAGATGATTTTCTAAACATTTTTAAAGTGGAAATAGCCATTTCATTACAGAATAAGATGAATACATAAGGGTCACCATCGCAGTCACATGGGCTACATAAAACATGCGATACAACTACAGCTAGTATATCTGATATAAAAAAAAGAGAGGCCTATGTGACATGTCATATGAATGATGAATCTATGATGAGGCATCACTATCATCATCATCATCAGAACCATCTGAGTGCTCATCAATAGAGTCTGAAGATGACTCCTTGGTATCTAATGATGAGACAGACTCATACTCATCCTCACTAATGAGGTTACCATCATCATCAAATGATGGCTCCCTAGGTGGCGGCTGTGTAGGCAAGGGGGGGATGTCATTATGAGGCATAGGATGTAAGCTACTAGAGCCCCACCTTACATATATTTGCAAGCCACTCAAACCACCCCTTCTTGATGATGGAGAGTGTCGAATGACCATACCCTACTACCACCCACTTGAACTCCTCGCCCACGAGTATGTTGACTGCGAGTGTCACGAGTATCTGCTGCTATAAGCTCTCTATAGAGCTCTGCAAAAATCATCTCCTCCTCCTCGTCCACCTCCTTATGTTTACTCGGAAGAGTGTCGTTCGTTAACTTGAATGTATCAATATTCACCTACACAATCATCAATGCAATGATGCACGTAAGATTGATCATGATTCATTGTAGATACTAAATGCTGAAGTCTAAATCGTAAAGTATAAAGTTTAAACTTCAAAGTTCAAAGTTTAAAAGTTAAAACAACAAATTTTAAATGTTATGGTTAAGTGTTTAAACTTTACCTGCTTCGGACTACCCATGCTCATCATAGCCCTCATCATGCATAAGTTAGTGCGGCAATAGACTAGCTGCTTTAACTGTTGTGTGCTAAGCCGATTGCGAATCTTTGTGTGAATGAGAGAATATGCACTTCAGTTTCTCTCACATGCACTCGAAGAGCAATCTTGGGCAAGGACCCTTATGGCTAAGGGCTGAAAAGTCTCCAATGCGTATCCAAAGTTTTGCCACCAAAATAAAGGCTTCACAAGTGACTCTCTCCTCCAACAAGTGGGAGAAGCAAAAGCCACATGCCCTCTCTGATCTGCATAGTATCCTAGCTCCTCTAGCATTGCATTGTGGTCATCAACAGGGATCACACGAGTCAAATAAGCAAGCTGGTCTGAACGGAACTCTCTATCATTCATGACTGCTAGTGACTTATAGGCTGGATGTACCAATGTGACAAAACCATGGACGGGCTTATGTATCCACGCCCATCTCCTCTCTGCTATCTCTAAAACATGTGCACGTTGTGTCTCTGTGATCACTGTATAAGCACGTGCCTCCGCCAATGCTGTTCTAAAGAAGTGAACGAGAAGGCCCATGATGGACTCCTGGCAATCACTTATACGTAACACCCTATAAAAGGGAGTCATGACAATGACAACGGCACGGATTTTTTGCCAAAACTGCTCATTAAGGCACAAGCACTGCATGGCTTTGGCCTCCTTTGTCTCGTGCTCATCCCACTCATTCCATAGAGTGGACACTACTGTCTGGCACAAGACAGACCGCACCTCATAAAGGCGCTCCAGCAATAACCACATGTAAGGAAAGTGAGTTGAAGAAGGCTTCTTCAACTCAAGTGTGCTATGCTCACGATACATCGCAATAATTGAAGAAGAAGTCGATGTACAATGGGATTCTCCCAATCCCTTTTAGTATTCCAACTCCCCTTGCTGTTCAAAATAACTAGCAAGTTTTCAATGTGATTTGCCCCTTGATTCGGGCAGTCAATTGGCCTTCACTCGTATTGATGGAGATGGAAAATGCCCCAAATTCATTGTTTTGCTGGTTCCTCCACCTGAATTTGACTGAAAACAGCTTTAGCCCTATTGAATCCAAGCCTTGGAGCTTCCAATTTTTGGTATGCTTCCCAAGGTTGTTGATAAACCCTAATTTTTGTTGCAGATTAGGGTTTACAACAAAGAAATCTGAAATTTCTCAGCCTCTGGTGATCTCAATGGTGTAATCTTTGGAGCAAGGCTAAGAGACGAGAGAGAATGCTGAGGAGAGAGAAAATTCAGACTTTCTTCGCGAAGAACTAAAGAAAATTTATCATTTACTGCCGTTGCCCTGTCTCAACAGCTTGTAGATGTAAAGAACTGAAGAAAATCCGTCATTTACTGTTGCTGCCCTGTCTCAACAGCCTGTAGATGCTGTCACTTGATGTTGATTGGTCTTCTCCTACCCCCGGCTGCCTTAGAAGATCCTCCAATGGCTGTAAATCAAACTAGTAACATCTCCTTCCTCTCTCTTGCAGGCTAAATACACTAAAATGCCTCTCTCTAGTCTCTAAAGACGTTTTTCAATCTTGCATGGGCATTTTTTAGAAGTGGCAGCCTTCCCAAATGTTTTTTCAGCATTATCCATAATTAAATATTGATTTTTAATCTTGAAATATTAAAAATTAATTTAATAATTATTTCGGTGCCTTGAAAAATAATTTGGCTAGCCAATAATTAAATTGGCTAGGCAGCTTTCATTCTCGAGTGTCTCTGTGTCATCTTTGACCATTAGATTGGCGTTAGGTACCATTAAGTGCCACTTCTCTAGTGTCACCAATTGACAGTTATAGTCAAATGAATGACTTAGGCCAACAACTGGTACTAGATACCACCAAGTACCTATGTGGCATAACTTATAACAACTTTTGCCTTTGACATCCTGTGATTTCCTTGGGTCCCGGGCATGTAAATTTACTCTAACCTAAGTTACACCTCACATGTGCAACATTTACTCAACCATGTGATTAAAAATTAATCCACATGTTAAGTGAGGTTTCAAAAATACATGTCCTCGTGAGAGAGAGAGAGAGAGAGAGAGAGAGAGAGAGCTCTTTCCCTTTTACGAAAAAAAAGAGAGAGCTCTTTCCAAGCGACGAATCTCCAATGGCACCTGTTTCTTTTGCACCACTACTATGGAATCCGCCCGCCACCGATTTATTTCTTGCCCCGTCGCTAAGAAAGTTTGGTTATTTTTGTCGGCTGTTTGGCGAGGGGTGGTTGGTATAACCCTACGCCCCTTTGATTGGGTTTTTGGCCAGCCCAAATACCCTACTTCCGCACACCCCCATATGAAGCTCATGTATCACTTTCTTCGATACTGGGGCTGTTGGCATAACTGGACCATTCGGAATGCTTTTCTGTTTGACTCCGCCTATAATGTTCAGCGGCATATTGTGAGGCTTAAGGGCCTCTTGTATTGGCAGTTAGCTCTTCTCCATCGTTCTGATTTGCTCTCTACGGAGGACTTCCGTCCCTGGCATATGGCAATTTCCTCCGCACCCTTGCCATGACATTGTAACTTGTAGTACTTAGAACCTCTTCACATGATGGCTTGGATTGTCGTCATGTATCTTGTAATCAAGTAATCTTGTATTTTTTTCGTAATTAATACAATTACCTTTTACAAAAAAAAAAAAAGAGAGAGAGAGAGAACTTGCATGTATGCTAGAGCCAAAATAATAAGATAGATAGATGATGATAAAATGGTTGATGATAGTACAAGTGATAAGGCTTGAATATATAGGTTGAAGTATCCATCTACACCTTTGACCCTTACTTAATGCTAGGAGGTATTGACATCTAGACATGCACTTTTACACATGCTAATGTCACAAGTATGAATAACAACCTATAGTACTCGGTGAATGAACGAAAGTACATTGATCAAATGCCAACTCTAAATAATGACCTCATTGATGTGCTAAAAATGCACAAAATCGGTCCATATAGAAAACCCCAGGACTAAGTGTCTTTTACCTCCTAGCAATCCCTAGCCTAACTATCTTACGTGTCCTAAGTGTCTTGACCTTCTAAGTGACAATTTAGGCTAGCTAGGAGGCCCTACAGGGGACAAACGGTATCAATGGGTAGCCCATGAGATGGCCGATAGTGGGAGTGACCTTCTTTGGTGTTTCCTTACTCAGTCTTTATATTGTTGGATCATCGTACTTCGTTTTATATTTCTCTGTATCCTACATTGCCGTTGATTAAGTCTTGTGAAGTTAATGCTGAAGTAGGTTCACTGTGGAAACCTGGATAATTACTCACTGATATTTGCTGTATTTTAGCTTCCCAAGCTGAAAAGGAATTAAGAGTGCAGAGGTCTATTGTACGTGCATTTGGCAAGGTACTGTAGGGTATGAATGGTTTCTGTTCTTTGTGTAGAAGCCCCTTTCTGATTATGCTTGCTTGTGGCTTTTTTTTACAGATAGAGCTGCACACAGATTTGATGGATGGCCATCTCTATATTTTCAAAAGGTTTGGTGATTCTATTTATGCTTTTTGTGCGTGCATGTCAATGAAGTCGTTCTGGGTGTGGCTTTGCAAGTCTTATACTCTCATTTTGTGTTGAGTTCACAGTTCTGTGCTTAGAGAAGTTTTGCATCAGCGCGCAGGAATTCATAGCATCAAAGAAGAGTTGGTGCCTTATCTTATTCGGACACAATTGGTAATGTCGAATTGTTACAACTTCTCATCTTGTCTAGAAACTTTAGGTCAAGCTATCTGACCAACCCAATGAAACTTTTGTAGAGATGTGGATTAGCTACAACCGGTGATGCACAGATTGAGGACAGTGCTGAAAGTGTGTGGAAGCAAGATGACAGAACACTGAATTATTTATTTAACGAACAGCTATCAAAGGGGCTTTCATTGCCTGGAAGAGGTGGAGTGAACCAACTAAGTTGCTGTGCATATGTTGCAAAAAATGACAAATATTGTGCTCGTGTCAATTCAATACAGGCGTTCAATGATGCAAATCATGATGTATGGTATTTCCAGGTTTTTGATGTCTATTTTATTAGTAGGTTTCTTTTATGTGTGTCAAAACTGAGTGGCTAAACTTTGTATTGCCAGATTGCTGGGGAGAGAGCTATACATCTTACCAGCTATGAGGTGTCCAAACACAATAATGTGGTTCATCCTACAGCTCAATTTGGGTACAAATCAACGGTAATGCATGCTTGAATATAGTATTTATGTCACTTTGTGCCTTCTGCTAATATTGATGGTGCAATTGAGTTGCTTTGATTCATCGATATGTGATACTGGAGAGGTCATTTACGAGGTTGTTGGAGTCTCTGCTCATGCAAGGAGAAAACTTGTTTCTTTCCTTCCTCATAAAGCTGTGGCCAAGAATTACTACAAGGATTGATTACAGATGGCTTTTTTTTTCTTCTTTTTTTTGGGGGGGGTTGCTTTCCTACATATTTGAAAGATAGCGTGGACATTTCTGTGGTAGGATATATGGGCCTGTTGCATCAGTCTTAGATTTCCTTGCAAGTTCATATTACCTAGTTCAAATATAAATCTTTTGAGGATTTGATGGTCATATCTAATCTGGTATTTGCAATGGTTTTTCTGTAACTACTGCGATTGAAAGGTAAAAGAAGATTTGCCTGAGTAGTAAATTTTTTGCATCTGCTAATTTGTTTGTTCTAATGAGAATGTCTCTGAATGATCCAAGTGCTGATACTAACGCCATGCACTTCAGGTTGGTCCACATTGTATGCTGGGTGAAGGTTCGCAAATGGGTGATAAATCTAGCATTAAACGATCTGTTGTGGGTCGGCATTGTCGGATTGGATCTGGAGTCAAAGTAAGAATCTTTCAGAATGGCCCTTAAATCAGGAATCACAATCTTTCTTTAACCCAACACATGGTCCTTGTGCAGATTATGAGCTCTGTAGTCATGGATTATGTCACCATGGAAGATGGTTGCCATATTCAAGGCTCAGTAATCTGTCGCAATGCTAAGCTTCAAGAACATGTTATATTGAAGGACTGTCAGGTATGTAATGATTTTTCGGAGTCTTGGTCTGTTTTAAGATTTTTAATTTCGTGCCTAACATTTTGGTCATATATGTAGGTAGGGGAAGGTTATCAGGTCCCAAGAGGTGAATATCAGTCTGAGGCACTCACTAAACGAGATAAGATGTGAAATCTTTCCTTCATAGCATGCCCGCCATTGTCCAAGATGGACAAAGCTGAAACTGAAGCTGCATCTATGTTGTTACTGCAATAGCTTGGGTAACCATTTCCAAGCTGATTCTAATGCACTTCCATCAGGTGCTACTTCAGGTTTTGGCATTCCAAAGTCAAACTTTTAGTTGTGGTACTTCCACTGGCTGCTGTATTTTGTACAAGATTTATGAGCCAAAGCTGTATGGTTACAAGACTATCTTTTATAAACTGTTTTAGCTTTAGAAACTTACCTCCGAATTTATTGTAAGGGCTGCTAGTAGCGGACACATTTGCCTCTCTTTGTTTAGGCAGTTAGGGAGGAATGCATTTTTGGGCATGCATGCTAGCAACTTTGTTCATTGAATAGTCTTTTGGCTTTAGAAACTTGACCTCCGTATTTGTTGTAAGAGCTGCTACTAGCAGACACATTTGTCTACACTTGTTTAGGCAGGTAAGCATGAATTGTACAAATGTGGCCTGAGATAATGAAAAGATGGAGAGTTTTTATTGTTGCTCCAACCTAATGTCTCTTCTCTTTATTGTGATAGTTTTAGTTGGACATTCTGTAAAATTCATATTTTAAGTTTAAATTGGTTTGGATGAATCATAATTGAGAATGTACTTAACAAAGATGAAGACATGCTGCATTTGGATGAGTCCCTCATCCATCATATATAGACCAGCTTTCTACTGCTAAGGCAAGAAGGGATAAATTAGAAAGACTATATGGAGCAAAAGGAAAGAGTCCCAAGATTTCATGGAAGATAGAAGTCTTTAGTCTGAAGTACAAGGGAAGGGATGCTTTGGGCAAATTCATCTCCCATATAATGGATTTATGAGACAGTTTGCTTCAGTTCAGGCACTCGTAAGTGATGAAGATACCATTGCTATTTTACTTAAGCTGGTCAAGAAAGTGTACCCTGCCCTTGTCACCACCTTGACTTATGTTGTAGACCTCTCACTTGGAAGGGGTTACATGGTTGGATGAAGAGAATATTCAAGTGAGTTCTAATGAAGCCTATATATTTGCACCTATAGAGCAAGCTAAATAGTCCAAGCATCAAAGTTTTCTTCTACAATGGAAGAGGACAGTTGATGAGAAAATTTTGGAAAAAATACTCTCACAAGATGAAGTGCAATATGTTAGAAATCTGGATATATCACAAGTAAATGCCCAAATAGCACTAAGAACAAGAAAGCTACTTTGTTCAAACTTTTGACTCAGTTGGAGAAATTTTGTAAATCCACACCTCCAAAATTATCTTTGTATGTTGAAATTATGTAGGCATTTTCAACCATACATTGAAGGGGAGCATGAGTTTTAGTAATGTACATCCAAAGGCCAATTCAACACAACAAATGGAGAGATAGGGATGCTTTGACGATAAAGCACTTACTTTTATATGGCATTTTTACTGTCATAACGTGTCACTAAAGTCCATCTATCAGAGGTCTTATGATATATCAATATATCATTGGTTGGTAGATCCCCTATGAGAAGCTTGCCAATAAAGACATTTTGTCAATAAGGAAGATCATTTCTCCAGAATTGAAGTAGTGGATCACACCACTTAGCTTATTATCCTTGCTAGACCAAATTGTGTGTTATTTTAGTCACCCATGGCTAAGTTTAAACCACCTTTTGATAAACTTGGTTGGAGGATTGTTTTGAAAATTAGCTGAAGGCTCTAATGCAAACAATGGGAATTCACTTCAAGCATGTTTGAAATTTGTGGTTCTTCCAAGTAGGTTTGAAATTAGTTGATAACCTCAAGGAATCCAAACACATTGACGGAATGAAAGAAATAATTATCTTGAAGTGACAAGGAGTAACAAAATCTTGGATAATCTTCAAACCCACTTGTGCCACCCTATTAAACTTTCTTGTTCCATGTGCCTTAGGCTAATCAAGCAACTGAATGTGACCAAACTGTCATCTTGCATGGAGTTAGCCTCCTTTTTAGAGTTATGTAGAACCAAGTGGTTAGTGTTGCATCTCTTATGAAGTAGTAGTTAGAGGACCATAAAAGATTGGGGTGTTTTGATATATCAAGTGGAATTCAGGGCATGCCTCCTTGGATACTTAGGTTTGCAAAACGTTTCAAGTGGAATTCAGGACATGCCTCGTTGGATACTTGTGTTTGAGTACAATCCTTTGAGATCCCAAACTACTTGGTAACTCCTAATAGTGTCTAATCAAAGGTGTGGTCGGATACACAAGGATTGTAATAGAGACATTTGTAATGTTGCCATATGTATTTTAATGTGCAACGAAGTGACCTCATCCATTAGTTAGGCATAGTAAATGTTCCCAAGAGATGTAGACAAAGCCAAAACGGCATCCTTGCTTGTTTCATGACTGAAAATGGATGAGTTATATCATGTCCAAGGGAGTGAGGAAAGAGATAGGTGTCCATATTAATCATCATTGTCTAGGATACTTTGAGGTGGAACTATAGAGGCTATTCCTATAGCACATGCATTTCTTACAAATGTATGTCTAATTAATAGTGGCACTCTAGGAGCCACATCGACACTAATGGGACATTTGAAGTGCCTAGTGATTCTCCATCAGAAAGAATCCCACCCTATAGAATGAACTTCTATGTATTAATGTAGAGGCCCAAAGCTGAACCAAACAAATGGCCATTTTTCTTATGTTTCTCTATCCACATTTGACTTTTTAGCATTGAGAAACATGACAAAATCATACGCATGAGATTGTCCAAGAAGCTTAGCCCTGCTAGGAAGAGAGATTGAAAGATATCCATCAACTACTAGCTTATCTAATAAATATAGCATTGGATGGATTACCAACACAAATAACAAAGGGTTAAGGGTTGCATTGATGAAGGGATCTAATAAGAGCAAATCTCTTTGATTATGCCTCCACTAAGCTGTATACATATAATCACATCTTAGGTGCCCATGGTTGATATTGATTAGTGAAGTAAAGAATAGCTAATATGAGCTTGAAGGTCTTTAAAGAATCTAGCTAGATCATAGCATTCTCTTGACCGAATGCTGTGGCATAGTCAATCCCCATGTGGACATTCAAAATATACATGACTTTTTTGCCCTTAATGAAACCATCTTGTCTTGAATGGATTAGCTTTGCAAAGATGTTTTGAGTCTATTGTTGCAATGGCCTTGGAGAATAGCCACTTTTTAGTTTGAAGGAAACGTCATTGAAACAAAAATCACTACTTAGGGATAATTTCCCAAGCTCCACAACTGGCTAGTAGTTTTTGTGATCTAGAGGTTTATGCTTGGCTAGTCATCAAGCATGACACAAAAAGATGATGGGATGTCTCTAGAGAGGTAGCACAAAGTACACAATGTCCATGAATTTTGTAAGTGAAGCAAGCTATCTTGCTACATCTTACAACCCACTTTGTATGATTGCATTTTAGGCATGTTTCTTGATAAACCTCTGTTGTAGAGTGCTTTAGAAAATCATTGAGATTAAGTGTCAACTTGCCAAGGTGCAGAGTTATCATACTTGGGAAATCTCTCTCTCCCTCTCTCTCTCTCTCTCTCTCTCTCTCTCTCTCATGCAAGTGGCTACAACTTATAGGAAGATTGAAGATGCTTTGGTTGAGCTAAAACAAAAATTGGTGTGACGAAGGTGACTATAACTAATAGGAAGATTGAAGATGCCAAGGGAATGATACTAAGAGTGTAGGAGGAGGCACATATGGAAATCAAAATGAGAAAACACGAAGTTAAACAAGATATCAAATTTTATCTTTCTTGTAGTTAATGAAGCTACATTGCAAAAGAAGATTGCATCCCATGCACATCTAAGAGGCCTCCTAATGGTTACAAGAGAAACCAGATGATGAAGACTGCCAAGCATGTTTAGAAACCAAAATAAGACCATTGTTGGAAGAGGAAGGATTTCATTGGGTAGTGCAATGGATTATCACCAAGACATGGGATAATTAAGCACATTGGTATTGGAGACACAATAGAAAGTGGAAGAATTTAAAAGCAATCAATGTGTTTCAAGGGAATTGAGACGTGTGTGAACTTACACTAGCACAACTCAAGGGATGGCCAAGTGAAATTGCCAATATGAAGGTGGTTAGAAAAGAGGGAAAATGGCAATTCATTGAGGTTCTAATGTCATTATAAAGGAGGTTAAAGAGCTAAAGCACTAAATTGCTTTAGGATTGTTATGTTTTTAGTAATTGTTGTAGCTTTAGTAATATGTTTTTTGTGTGTTCATGCCATTGGCACCTCAAAGTGAAACTTGATACTTGATGTATGCCATTCTGTCCTATGCAAGATGACACATTTAATTGGACGCCAATGAAAACCTTTCTTTCTTTCTCTCGTGTTATTTTAGCTTTTAGCATTTATGGGTTCTCTTTACAACAACAAATTCACTAGTAGCTTTTCCAAATTTGTTCATTAATTTATTAGCCCTTCAGGTGTACAAGGAGCACTTAGAGAGGTTCAACTTTGTTGAGAGTGGAAAAAGACTGAATTTTTGACTGATTTTTGTTGTTTTTGAGGTCTAAATGATTGATTTTTGATGGATTTAGAGTGATGTATGGTTGTAAGGGAAGTATTTGAGAGTGTTTTGGATGATATTGATTATGTTTTAGAAGTTCATGATGATTCTCAGTGGAGATATGAGGTTCTGTGATGTTCTAATAGGTTCTGATTGGTTATGTATACCTTCTATATAGCTTCCGTTTTGTTCTGATTGTCTTTTGTATGAAGCATGGATTGATGATTGATGAAGATTGAGATCTTGTGAAAGCTTATTGAATAGTTTTTGAGAGTTTAGAATGGTTTGAGTATGAGTTTTGATGACCTTCTGTAACCTTCTGTAGATCCTCTGTAGAGCCTTTGTCTCTGCTCTGTCTCTGTACTGTAATTGTACTGTAGCTGTTCTGGTGCTGTACTATGACTGTTCTGTAGACCTTTTGTAGGTGTTCTATAGAATGTATGTGTGACTTTGGGAAAGTTTTCTAACCTTTGGAAAGGATGAATCTAAGTTTGAAAGAGCTAAAACAAGTGGAAGAAACAGCTGCTGAAGACTGAAGAGAAGACTAAGTGACAGTGACAGTAGTGAGCTGTGAAAAGACACTGTAGTGACTCTGGTGACTTTTCATATCAGACATACCTCTTGGGAGGTGGATCCACGACCTAAGAAGGATTATTGAGGGTTATTATGAGAGTATTGTAGTGAGGATATGATGTACTATTGATGGAGAGAGAGAGAGAGAGAGAGAGAGAGAGAGAGAGAGAGAGAGAGAGAGAGAGAGAGAGAGAGAGAGAGAGAGAGAGAGAGAGAGTCAAAGATAATCAAATCTATGAAAACAGTGTAACTGTATATGAGAGATTGAGAGAGAGAATTATGAAGACATTGAAGAAGAATAATATGTGATTGATTTCCATTCAAAGATGGTGTATTCCTTTGTGTTCTTTGTTATATTGATGGATTTTGTGAAGATATTGAAGAATATGGTTGATTCTATCAAATCCATGGGAGAAATCTACTATGATGCTGCGTGAAGAATTGTTGTTTTATTTGTTTTGATGATCAAAAGAATGAAATAAAAGCTTGTTGATGTTACAAGATAGATTTTCTTGCAAGGGAATTCCCTTTTCCTTGGTGTTCCTCTTGGGGCTCCATGTTTTTGGTGCGCAGTCGGGGAAGCTTGCCCTATCAACAAGCACCAGAAGAGGTTGAAAATGAAGGAAATGGCATTGCCAAGAAGAGAAGAATTCAATGGATGTTCGTAAAGTTCCTTCTTCCACTGAAGAGTTGAAATTTCTCATAATCAAATCCACTTTCCACAAGAAGTTCATCCCACAATGGCGGAAACATATCACCATCATGATGCATGCTCTATGTGGTGGACTGTTTCCTCTTCCTGTTGAAGCATCAGAAACTTGCATCTTGGTGGCAAACTGTTTGGGAACAAATATCAACAATCACCAGAAGAGGTTGAAAATGAAGGAAATGGCATTGCCAAGAAGAGAAGAATTCAATGGATGTTCGTAAAGTTCCTTCTTCCACTGAAGAGTTGAAATTTCTCATAATCAAATCCACTTTCCACAAGAAGTTCATCCCACAATGGCGGAAACATATCACCATCATGATGCATGCTCTATGTGGTGGACTGTTTCCTCTTCCTGTTGAAGCAGCAGAAACTTGCATCTTGGTGGCAAACTGTTTGGGAACAAACTGAAGAGCAGAAACAGAGAGAATGACCATCCATGGAAGATTTTGCATTCATTGAGAAGTTTCCAGACATCATCAAGTGGGAGATTGTGAAGAAGCTTCAGGAGTCGTGGTCTGTAGAGGTTCACGAAGACAAGAAGGGAAAGAGTTGGAATTTGTTCGTGGATGCTCAACAGCAAGATACATGGGATGCTTGGTGCACTGATAATCTTTTGTTTGTCCAATTAGCAACCCACTGGAAGTTGGTAGACAGAGTGTTTTTCACAACATACACTGTTGAAACCCTTAGAAGCTGGCATCATTATAATGACGCAACAACGATCTTAAGAAGAATGAGTTTTGATACTTTCAGAACGGAATATCTACCCCTCTGTAGTGGTTTGAAAGTTGAATTCAGAGATGTTGAAAAGAAGTAGAGGAGATGTTGGCCAGAGAATCTATCAGAGACTGAAGCCCCCTCTGACACTATCCTGTTGAGTCCAGACCAACTTGTTGAAGCCAACCCCCTGATGAATGACGCAATAAAGAGGCAAGCATTGGAACGAGTCTAGAGATACGTGAGAAGAGAGAAGGAAAAAATCAAAGCTGAGAACGAGCTCGCAACAGAAGCCTCCTTTGACGCCCTAAAAGCACTCTTTACAGAAGTCCCCATGGCAACTCAAGGTCCCCTTCCTAGTCAGATTCGTTTTGGAAATATTGATGACAGGCCAGCAAATGTAGTCCCATTGCCAGTTTTTAAGGGAGAGTACAATGAAGACCCTGATCTTCATGTAGCAGAGTTTATGGTAGCATGTGTGGCTAACAATGCTAGAACCCATGAGCATTGGTTAGCAATATTCCCCGCCACTTTCAAGGGCGCAGTGTTTCAGTGGTATGAGAAACAAGCAGCAGAAACTTTTGGCACATGGGACGACCTGAAGTTGGCCTTCCTCACTAAATTGAGGCGTGAAAGTTTTGAAGAGCGGATGCGAGAGGAGTTCATGAACCTAAGTCAGTCATCTGGAGAAAGAGTAGAAGCTTATGTCTCGCGAATGGAATCCATCCTGAAGAGATGGACTAACCATCATTTGGATGAAGGAATCCAGAATGAAGTGTTTCTCAGGGGCCTATATCAGAAGTTTGCAAGTTCGTGGAATTGAGAAGACCAGTCAATCTGCAAGCTGCAATGGAAGGTGCAAGATTGTATGACGAAGTTGAAGCAAGGCTGTCAATGACTCTAGGAAGAAGAGTCTTACCCCCTCATATGCCTGGAATAGTATACCCACCAAATGTAGTCCCAGGGACAGTTCCCTATCCCTATCCCCAGATGCAAACGGTGCCGCAGTATAGTGCATCTAATCCAGTATGGTCATTGCTGACGACAGTGCCTCAAATGATGATTCAACCACAACAACAGTGGCCTCAAACAGTTCCTCCAATGGCGACTCAACAACAGTGGAATCCTATCAACTGGAACCAACAACCCCAAGTCTCAACAGGAGCTCTGAATTAGAGCCAGAGCAGAGGACCTTCTGGATCTACTCAACCAGTGTATACAGTAATTACAGAAGCTTTCCAAAGCCCTACCACAAGCACTTCAGGAGGTGAAAATCTAAAGGATTACTTATCCAACTCAGTTGCAAGTATCAAGAAAGAGCTTCTAGATGTGATTACAGAGCAGCTACAGATGCTGAAGGTGAATACCGCCAATATATCCACTCCTTCGGGAGCTGTAAGAGATGTGATGCGCTCTAATACATGGTGCGGAAAGTGTCATCAAGCCGGACATTTAGCCATTGAATGTACCCAAAAACCAACCATTCCTGGAGCCTTCTGTTCCTACTGTTTGCGGAAGAACCATACAGAGGATATTTGCTCTTTGAAAGAGATGCATGAACGAAGACAGAAGGATGAAAATGCAAGATTCAACTTACTAGAATCCAAAATGACAACACAAGATATTGGACCCAATCCTAGAGAGTTTGGTCCTAATTTTGGTCCAAGGAGGTTTTCCTCTCAAAGTTACAGAGGACGACAGTCTGGTCAGAGATCAGAGGTGGAATGTTATAGGTGTGGAGAAAAGGGACATATCTCTCCAAATTGTCCAAACCCTAGAAGATCAGTGGATTACAAGCCCTTATGTAGCCGATGCAAAGGAGAAGGCCATACTGCAAAGGACTGTCCCAGTCCAGCCCCTGTAAAGGCCAATGCCACTGATAGCCAACAGAAGGTACAAGAACCTGCTTCCAATTTGGTCGAGTTGGAAGTTGCCGCTGTTACGCGCACCAAGAAGAAGGAACCAGTGGTTCAGAATGGAAATAACTCTCCTGCCAAGACTGTGAAGTTCAACCTACACAGAGGGACAGAGCAGTACAGAACAGAATAGTAGAGTATAGAGCACTACAGTGCCACAGAGGGATACAGAGACAGTCCCAGAGACAGGACCAGAGGCCCAGGAGATGGATGATACAGAAGTACTTCCAGAAATAGAAGAAATGCCGATGCAGCAGTTGTTAGAAGAAAAAGAAAAGATGAAGATGGGTGTAGCCCCATTCCCCAGCCGGCTGGAGAAGCCTGTGGATCCTATTAAAGATTATGACTTGGTCAAGGACCTAGACACTTTTAAACCAAACTTAATATTTCGGCAGTTGGTTGTTGATGCTGTTTCCCAGTTGTCGAAAGAGATTCAAAAGCATCTTGACACGAAGGCGTGGACTAAGGATCGCTCCTTCAACAGCAACTAAGACCAATAAGGCCCCGGAGCCTGTAAAGGAAGTAGATGTGGCTAATGCCTTCCTAGATCCTGGAACCCAGAGATTAGTGTATGGATAGAAGGATGCTTCATTTTAGATGCATTGATTGATGGAGGCTCATAAGTAAACATAATGACGGATGTCACAATGAAGGACTTAGGGTTGCAAGGAATTCAACCTACACAGTGGCTTATCAGACTGGTAGATCAAAATAGAGTCAAACCGTTGGGCATCCTCCCATATGTAAAACAACCCTTGTAGGAAGAGACTATTGGCTGACATATTTGGTGGTCAAACCAAATTCTTATGGGACTTCATACCCTCTGCTGCTGGGAAGACCTTGGCTTTTTGAAGCAAGAGCCAGGATGGACTGGTTCAAAGGAACCCTAACCCTAGGAAGAGGACCCAATAAAGCGGTGTTAAAGCTGTATGGATCGCAAAAAGGCAATGGATCCACATCCATTGAAGTCATAACTGACTCCTCTAACAAGGTAACAGATGGTACATCAGGAGATGAAGAAGCTGTTAAGCAAATCTTTCCTAAGAAAAGAGAGGCACAGTCCCTAACAGTGGGCACTGTAAGCCAACTGCCAAGGGAAGTAAAATCCTTGTCCATGGGTGAATACCTCCTGCCTCAACTAGAATTAACCTTTGAAATCACCTCTGACAGTGAAATAGAAGCATGTATGTACTGTTCTCCCTATTACATGATAGTCGCAGAGACAGAGCAGAGTCAGTACAGAGACAGTACATTATAGAGCACAGTCAGTACAGAGGCAGAGTAGATATAGAGCGGCTACAGAATAGAGACAAAGCGGATACAGAGACAATAATGAATACAGAGCCAGAGTCAGAGGTAGAAGCAAAGTCAGAACTGGTGACAGAAGCAGAAGCAGATGCAGAGGCAAAAGATCTCTTCTTCTCCTACAGAGCCTCTACAGAAGCAGTGTCAAGATTGTGGGAGAGAAGGAAGGAGTCTCACTTGTAGCTTTCTCACTTACACAATGGGGAAATACACACAAAAGATCTGTTCTTCTCCTACAGAGCCTCTACAGAAGCAGTGTCAAGATTGTGGGAGAGAAGGAATGAGTCTCACTTGTAGCTTTCTCACTTACATAATGGGGAAATACACACAAAGGTGAAGGCTGAAAACCGTTTTCCTCTTCTTAGTTGTGTAAGCCAAAAGAACCCTCATACAAAGAAATAGAAGAACCCTATATATGGGTCTCAAACCAAACTCAACTAACTAAGGTGGCATATTAACTGAACCACAAACTAGAGTAGATAAGGATAGCTGTCATCTAGCTATTATTCATGGGCGGTGTACCAACCGTATCTGCAACTAACAAGTCGGTGACATAAATGCACAACGGTCACCCTGGTATATCACGAGTGGAGCTCGATATCTCAACACTCCCCCTCGAGCTCAATCCCAATGCCTACACACCAAGCAGGTCTTTGAACTTGCACAGCTTCTCTGCGCCCAATGCCTTCGTGAATATGTCAGCTACTTGATCCTCTGTGGTGACATAAACTAGATCAATAAGACCTAGTAAAACCCTCTCCCGCACATAGTGATAATGCACCTCAATGTGCTTTGTTCTAGCATGATATACTGGGTTATTTGCCAAGTGTATACTACTCATGTTGTCACAATAAATGACAACTGGCCCATCTGTAGGCTAATGCATATCATAAAGTAGCTTATGCAACCAAGCTACCTCACATGCAGCCATTGCTACACCCCTATACTCAGCCTCTGTACTCGACAAGGCAACTGTAGGTTGTTTCTTGCTACTCCAAGTGACTGCAATACTTCCAAAAGAGAACACATATCCACTGGTAGATCGTCTATCAGAAATACTACCAGCCCAATCAGCATCAGTGTATCCATGCAACTGTATCTTAATCCCAGTCTCATAAAATAGTCCATACTGCAATGTGGACTTCACATACCTGAGTATGCGTCTAGCCGCATCCAAATGTGGTTTCCTTGGAGCCTGCATAAACTGACTTACCAATCCAATAGCATAGCTCAAATCTAGCCTGGTAATAGTCATATAAATAAAACCTCCTAGTATGCGCCTGTACATAGTAGGGTCTTTGAGAAGCTCACTTGCATTTGCGCTCAACTTCACATTCTGCTCCAAAGGAACTGAAATAGACTTACAGCCTGTCATCCCATATTTGGACAGCATGTCCAATCCATATTGCCTATGTAAGAGTCATATCCCACTTGGTGATCTTATCACCTCAATGCCCAAGAAATAACACAGCTCTCCCAAATCCTTCATCTCAAACTTTTACTTCAATAGCATTTTCACATGAAGGATATCTTCATCACTATCACCTGTGATAATCAAATCATCAACATAAATGACAAGCAGCATAATACCTTTCTCTGTTTTTCTCACATAAAGTGAGAAATCTACCTTGGAAATCTGAAAGCCAATAGTGACAAGATACTGTCCTATCTTGTCAGACCATGCTCTAGGTGCTTGCTTCAAGCCATACAAGGCTTTCTTCAACCTGCAAACAAACTCAAGATGAACAGCATGCACATAACCTGGTGGCTGCTCCATATAAACCTCTTCTTGCAAATCACCATGCAAGAAGGCATTCTTTACATCCATCTGATGTAAAGACCATCCCTTTGATGCAGCCATAGCAATGACTGCTCTTACGGTTGCCATCCTTGCAATAAGTGGAGTGAATGTTTCTTCATAATCAATTCCATATGTTTGTGCATACCCCTTGACTACTAATCTTGCCTTGTATCTGTTCATAGAACCATTTGCATTGTGTTTCACCTTATAAACCCACTTACAACCAATTGCATTCTTATCTTTAGGCAAAGGTACCAATTCCCATGTAGCTTTTGCTTCCAAAGCATCCATTTCTTCATCCATGGCTTTCTCCCATTTTTCTTTTCCCATGGCTTGCTCAAAAGAAGTGGGTTCTGGTTCCTGTATCACTTTGACTATATAGGCATAGTGAATGGCTGTAAATCCATCATATTTCAACCTATCCACATGATACCTAGCTCTGGTAGACCTATGCAAAGTAGACTCACTTCCATGTGCTCTCAAAACATCCCTGGTCTTCTTTACTCTAGGTGTAACAATAGAAGGAATACCAAACTCATCATCAATGCTCTGTTCTGAGCCAGTGGATTCACCATCCACATAAGAGTGACCTGCATTCACATGAAACATGGGCTGATCTACCTTCTCTTTTCCTTTTCGTGATACCTGCATACCGCTTTGAGAAGATTCTCCTGATCTCAATCTGCCTGTCCATGGCGAAGAATGTGAACCATTGCTAGAGGACACTCCAGGTCCACTAATATCTTGTGACTTTATGCCATGCTCCTACAAGAACCTTGCAAACTCATTTGAGAGGTACTCTCCCCCTCCATCTGACCTTAGGCATTTTATTTGCAAGTCTGTTTCTTTTTCAACCATAGCTTTAAGAGTTTTGAAATGCCCAAACACTTCACTTTTCTTTTTCATAAAATACACCCACACTTTTCTGCTATAGTCATCAATAAAAGTGACAAAATAATGACAGCCTCCAATAGATGCAGCTTTAGTAGTCCACACATCAGAGTGGATTAATTCCAATGGCTTTTTACTCTCTTGAACATGTCTAGGAAATGGTTTCCTTGCCTGTTTTCCAAATTGAGAGGCTTCACATACCTTATGCATTTCTGCAACCTTGAATTTAGGCAATCCTGCAACAATATTTTGGGCCTGCATTGATTTAAGTCGCTGTACATTAACATGACCAATGCGTTTATGCCAGATATCAATATCTGCAACTACACCAGTCCCATGTGCAAACATTCCTGCACTCAATTCAGACATGTCTGCATCCAATGTAAACATTTTGCCCTTCTTCTTTCCTTTTTCTATCAAGCGACCTTTATTTTTCATATCCTCAACAAAGCATCCATGAGGATTAAATCTGACCTGCAAGCCCTGCTCAACCATTTGACCAACAGAAACCAGATTCTTAGTGATATTCGGGACATGAAATACATCTGACATGTATTTCTTTTTCCCATCATGCATAGACAAAGGAATTTTTTCAATCTGCATGATAGGATGTGCAGTATCATCACCAGTCTCCACAAATCCTGGTTTTTCCATTTTCCTTGCATCCTGCATCCATTCTGCATGACCTGTCACGTGGTTTGATGCACCTGAGTCAACATACCACACATCGTTGCTTTCTTCTGCACTTGTCACAGAATTGGTCATGTGCTGCACCATAAACAAATGCTCATTTCTGTCATCACCCTGTCTACTAGAAGATGCATAATTCCCTTGTTGCAATTTTCCATTCATGATGTCATTCTTCTTTTTATAGCAGTCTTTAGCCATATGACCCATTTTACCACAGTAGTAGCATTCAACGGGGGGCATCGTGGGGGGGTGCGGTGGGGTGGAGGGTGCGCCGTGTCGTGGGGGAGTGAGGCGGGGCACGGTGGGTCGAGCCTGGTTTTTGGAGGAGTGGTGGGGTGCTGTGGATGGAGCAGGGTTTTTCGAGGTGGGGTGGGGGGGGAGGCGCCGCGTCGTAGGGGGGTGCGGTGGGGTGGGGATCGGAAGCCTGGCGGAGTTACAAGTCCTATGAGAATGATAGCAGAGCCACCTTCTTTCACAACCTTCACTGCTCATTTCTGTTTGCATTTTGGCCTCTTTTCCATCCACCACGACCTCTTTGGCTCCCCCTGCCTTTAGAGTTACCACGTCCTCCTCCATATGACTGGTTTTCTTGAGTTTGCTGCATATTCTAATTTCTACCATGGCCTCCAGATCGGCCTCCTCTACCTTTGCATCTATCTCTTCCACCATTTGAGTAGAAGACAGTTTCTTTTGAAGTTCCTCTTGAAGAAGATGCACCACCATTTCTCTGCTCCTCAGAAATTAGAAGAGCAATCAACTCCTCAAAATCAGGAAATCTTTCACGGACAGAAATGGATGTTTGGAACTGTGCATAATCCTTTCCTAGACCATTCAAGGTCACGGAAACTAAATCATCATCTTCCACTGGCGACCCAATGGAAGCAAGTGCATTTGCAATCTTCTTCACCTTCATGTGGTAGTCATTGATGCTCATACTTTCTCTTTGCACATTGTGCAACTCTTGCTTGAGCTGCATTTTCATGGCTTGCGTATTTGTACTATATATTTTTGACAAAGTATCCCATGCCTCCTTTGGCATACTTGCATCTTGAGTATGCACAATCATAGAGTCTGAAATACTGATAGACAGCCAGTACATAACTTTTCTGGCTCTCTCATGCCATCCTTTAAATGCCTGCATTTGCTGTTGATTGGGAACATCAGGAAGAACTGGTTCTTCTTCATTTCCTGCAACAAATTTTCAATATCCTTTTCCCATAAGGAAATTCGTCATTCTAAACTTCCATGCTTGGAAGTTGTTCTTGTCAAGCTTTTCAGTGACAATTTGTGAAAGAGAATCAGACGCCATTACAGAACACTGCAAAAAATTCTGTCACTGTAAAAAAACACAGCTTTAACCTCACAAGGGCAAATCTGCAAAACTGACGAAAGTGGTATTTGACCACACAGTCACTTCCTAGCGACGAATTTGCATCAACAGGCAACAAGGATGATTCTGTAACTCCCAATGTCTCTGCACACAGGCATACGATGCAATTTCTACGGTAACTTTTCACCGACCTGTAGAACAGTGGTTGCACAACATAAAATAGGGCCTTTTTCTGAGTGCGTGCAGAAAACTTCCGCCTCCAAAATAGGCCCCGAAATGGTCTCAAATTAAAAAAACAGAGAAACCAAGGGCTAAAGGCCTTTCTCGCAGCATATACTACTCTCTTGCTACACCGCGAAGGGCATCTCAATCTGAGACAATGCACTCTTGCACTTTCCGGCTGTGCTACCTGCAGAGACTTGCTCCCAAAATAGAAAAATGAAAGCAACACTGGTCCTCTTACTAGAACACCGCGAACTTGGTTTGCTTTCTTGAGCTCCTTACCACGAACAAGGCTCTGATACCATGTTAAGATTGTGGGAGAGAAGGAAGGAGTCTCACTTGTAGCTTTCTCACTTACACAATGGGGGAATACACACAAAGGTGGAGGCTGAAAACAGTTTTCCTCTTCTTAGTTGTGTAAGACAAAAGAACCCTCATAAAAAGAAATAGAAGAACCCTATATATGTCTCAAACCAAACTCAACTAACTAAGGTGGCATACTAACTGAACCATGAACTAGAGTAGATAAGGATAGCTGTCATCTAGCTATTATTCATGGGCGGTGTACCAACCGCATTTGCAATAACTAACAAGTCGGTGACATAAATGCACAATGGTCACCCTAGCATATCACGAGTGGAGCTCATATCTCAACAAGCAGAGACAGAGCCTCCAGAGGATGAGGATGAAAATGATGAGGAAGAAAATGAAGTAGGCTATGAAAGGGCAGATGAAGAATTCCCTATGATAGAGGATGATCTGGTTGATGTCCCTACAGAGACCTCAAAGGCCGAATATCTCAGGGTACTCAATGGAATGACCATGGTTCCATTTAGGTTGATCAATGGACCACAAAGTATGTAGAATCTGTATAAGCAATGGATTAAAAGCATAAAAATTAAGTTCACCAGTGGCTCCTGTCGTCCTGACTGTTCAGTCCAAAGAAAAGATGATGATGATGCCCCCTGCCAACAGAAGCCGAAGCCCTCAGAGCCACGGCCTCTAGAAGGTCCGTGCTATGTGACATTCCTGGATGCATCCTCTGAAGATGAAGCCTTGAGTCCTGAAGAGGTCACCACTCAAACAAAAGCAAACAAAGCTCTGATACCCTTCCAGTGCCTTAAACAGACAAATGAGTCATCTGTTTAGAAGGAGGACACTGGTTCTAGTGGGACATCAGACGAGGATAAGACTCTCTTGAAAGAGTCAGACCTCTACCCAGAAGCAATCCGTGGGGCATTTATCCGAGAAGTGGAAGGTGAAAGACAAGTAACGTTCCTAGATGCTGAGGGTACTGAACGTCACTTGAAAGTGGGTCTCAATCTTCCAGAAGAAGAACTAGTGGTCCTGCAAGACCTACTCAAAGAGAACTTAGATGTGTTTACTTGGTTCTACAAAGACCTAAAGGGGATTGATCCCACAGTATGTCAACATCACATTGATCTAGAGCCCGACGCCAAACTTGTAAGGCAAAGACAAAGACGGATGAATCCTAATTATTCTGCTCTGGTGAAGGCCGAATTATTGAAACTTCTTGAAGTAGAGTTCATCTATTCTGTGGCTAACAATGAATGGGTTTCACCCATTGTGGTAGTACCCAAGAAGAACGGGAAACTTCGAATATGTGTTGACTTTCAAAAGCTCAATTCGAAGACGAAGAAGGATCATTTCCCTCTCCCTTTTACAGACCAACTGTTAGACACAGTGGCAGGCCATGAGCTTTATTCCCTCTTGGATGGATTCAGCGGATATAACCAAGTTCAAATTGTAGAAGAGGACCAATCTAAAACAACCTTCACCACGGAATGGGGGACCTATGCCTACAGAGTGATGCCATTTGGACTCTATAATGCTCCTGCCACCTTCCAACAAGTAATGATGGCTGCCTTCCAGAACCATTTGCATGATTTCATTGAGGTGTATCTTGATGACTTCTATGTCTATAGTTTGATCCGAGAGCACTAGGGACACCTAGAGCAATGTTTTGACAGATGCCGAGAGTACGGGATTTCTCTCAACCCCGACAAATGCATCTTTGGCGTCTCCTCAGGAGTTCTTTTGGGCCATATTGTCTCTGCACAAGGAATTGCAACAGACTCGAGAAAGATTGAAAAGATTACCGCCTTAACAGCACCAACAAACCTCAAGCAATTGAGAGGATTTCTTGGCCATGTGGGCTATTACAGAAGATTTATTGCACATTTTGCAACTAAAGCAGCCCCTCTGCACAAGCTTCTAAGGAAAGAAGCTGACTTCCTTTGGATTGATGACTGTGAAGAGGCCTTTAATACCCTAAAACAGTGCCTGATCCAAGCACCTATTTTGCAACCTCTTGATTGGATAAAGGAGTTCCATGTGCACACAGATGCATCTGTTTAAGGGCTAGGTGCTGTCCTATGTCAAAAGGGCCCATCCAAATTAGATCAGCCGATATATTATGCAAGCCGAAAGGTCACTGATAGGGAACGGAACTATACAATGTGACAGAGCTTGAGTGCTTGGCAATGGTGTTTGCACTGGAGAAGTTTCGACACTATCTATTGTCCACACATTTCAAGTTCTATGTGGATCATGAGGCCCTGTCATTCTTGATGAACAAAGCAGATGTTAAAGGACGACTGATGAGATGGTTGCTCCTATTCCAAGAGTTCGACTTTGAAGTAGTCACTAAGCCTGGCCGTTCCCATGTCCTAGCCGATCATCTATCACGGATCCCTCAAACAGAAGTAGAGGAACAGGATGATCTAGACCTTCCTGATGCTTCCTTGTTTCTAGTTGAAACAGTTACTCCCTAGTATGCAGGCATAGCCAACCTCTTGGCAACTCAACAATATCCTCCTGGCATCTCAAGTCGTGAGCGGAAGAAGCTTCTGTTAGAATCAACCCCCTACACCTTGCTAGGCGGTGCTTTGTTTAAGAAAGGCAAAGATGAAGTGCTGCGAAGATGTGTTGCAGGAGATGAAATCGACATAGTATTGAAAGCATGCCATGATGAACCATGTGGTGGACACTTCGCAGGAGAAGCGACAGCTAGGAAGGCTCTGTTAGCAGGATATTGATGGCCGACCCTCCACAAGGACGTATATGACTACTATAAGAGATGTGATGCTTGTCAGCGAATGGGAAAACCCACCAAAACAAGTGCCATGCCATTTCAACCCATTCTTCCCCTAAAGCTGTTTGAGAAGTGGGGGATTGATTTCTGGGTCCCATTGATCCACCTACTAGACGGAAGTAGAACAGATACATCCTAGTATGTACGGATTATGTCATAAAGTGGTGTGAAGCTAAAGCCCTGAAGCGGGACGATGGTAATAGTGTCACACTGTTCATGTACGAGAATATTATCACTCGTTTTGGCAGTCCCCTCGAGCTGGTAAGTGATAGAGGTACTCATTTTCTTAACAAAATCATGGAGGAGCTGACGGAACTGTATAAGATCCGCCATCGTAAGTCCACTCCCTATTACCCCAGAGCCAATGGCCAAGTTGAAGTCACCAATCGCATTCTTTGCTCAATTCTGACAAGAACGATTGCCACACATCATCGCGATTGGGATGATCAACTTATAGAGGCTCTCTGGGCATACAGAACCTCCCATAAAGCAGCTACAGGACAGACCCCTTTCCAGCTAGTGTATGGTACAGAAGCCGTCTTCCCTGTTGAGCTGGAATTGCCCTCTTTGCGAGTGGCAGTTAAAGAACACTTGGGAGATAGTGAGTCACTGCAACACCATCTCCTGCACTTGGAATGCTTGGATGAGATTCGACGGATGGCCCTACAGTGCATGGAAACCACTCAAGCGCGATACAAGGCCTATCATTGTTAGATTTCATGGAAGCAGGAAGGAGAGCAACACAGAGTGAAGCAACATGCTTCCTCTCTCTATTCTTCTTATTATTCATTTAGCACACACATAGTGCATATACAACCTAAGGTCATAAAGACCATTCACACTAGAAGTAACACCGACTTATTTAATACACCTAACTGATCTAGCCAGACTAGCTGTGTCCAGCTCATGTCAGTCAAACATACATGTACGAGCTTGATATTCTAACACTCCCCCTCAAGCTCAAGACATCATATGTACTCCAAGCAGCTGTCTAAAACCACAGAACTTATCTTTACCCAAGGACTTGGTAAAGATATCTGCTACCTGTTCATCACTCTTCACATGCATAAGATCAACTTGTCATGCAAGAACCATCTCTCTGATGAAATGGTAGTGTACCTCTATGTGTTTTGTCTTGGCATGATAGACTGGATTCATAGCCAGGAGTACACTACTCAGATTGTCATATAGTAACTTCACTGGAGCATCTACCTGTATGTCCAAATCAGCCATAAGCTTGAGCAGCCATGAAATCTCGTATGCTGCCAATGCAGCACCCCTGTACTCTGCCTTAGTACTCGACAAAGCAACCGTAGGTTGCTTCTTGCTGCTCCAACTAATCATGCCACTACCAAATCCAAATGCATAGCCACTCGTAGATCTACGATCATATGAGCAACCTGCCCAATCTGCATCCGTGTATCTAGTCAATATCAAGGGCTTATCTCTGACATAGAACAGTCCATACTCGACAGTGGACTTAACATATCTCATAATGCGTCTAACTGCATCCAAGTGCGGCTTTCTAGGCTTATGCATAAACTGGCTTATGAGCCCTACAACATAGCTGAAGTCAGGCCTAGTGATGGTCAAGTAAATCAAGCTGCCAACCATCTGCCTGTACATAGTCATATCCTCTACTTCAGCCCCAGTGTTCATGTCTAGCTTGACATTTTGATTAAGAGGTGTATCCAACGGTTTGCATTCAGCCATGCCATACTTCTTCAGCATCTCTATGGCATAGTGCTTCTGCATCAGCCATAACCCATTGTCAGCTGGAATTACCTCAATACCTAAGAAATACTTCAGTTCTCCGAGGTCTTTCATGTCAAATTCAGATTTCAGCATCTTCATTGCATGCTGTATGCCCAAGTCATCATCACCAATGATTATCAAATCATCAACATATATAACCAGCACTACTAAACCTCTGTCAGTCTTCTTTGTAAATAGGCTATGATCAGCCCTACCAACAGTAAAACCCAATCTTTGCAAGTAGTTACTGATCCTAGCATGCCAAGCTCTCGGAGCCTGTTTCAGCCTGTACAATGCCTTTTTCAGCCTGCATACATAATGCTGAAAATCAGGGTGAACATACCCTTCCGGCTGAACCATATAGACATCCTCTGCTAGGTCACCATTAAGAAATGCATTCTTAACGTCCATCTACTGTAATTTCCAGCCTTTAGCAGCAGCCAAGGCAATCACAGTGCGTATGGTTGCCATCTTGGCAACAGGGCTGAATGTTTCCTCATAATCAAGTCCATACTGTTGGGCATACCCCTTTGCGACCAGCCTGGCTTTGTATCTCTCCACACTGCCATCTGACTTGCATTTGATTTTGTAGACCCATTTGCAGCCAATGGTCTTTTTCCCTTCAGGAAGTGGTACTAAATCCCATGTTTTATTTTCAGCCAAGGCATTCATTTCTTCATCCATGGCTGCACACCAATTCTCATCTTTCACTGCTTCAGCATATGTACTTGGTTCTTTGACCTCCATCACTTTTGTCATGTACGCATAATGCTTTGCAGAGTAGCCACTGTATGTCAACCTGTCAACAGGGTATCTGACCCTCTGCGAGCGTCTAAGCTGTGGTGCACTGCTCGATTCCCCTCTCTCATGAGGTGGAATATACCTGTTCTGCCTTGTGCCAGGCGTATAGACAGTCGGAATACCAAGTTCACTGTCTAAAGTATCACTAGACTCATAGCCCGAAGTCATTCTGCCAGGTGTCACCATACCAGATGCATCCTCAATAACTTTCTCTTTTCCTTTGCTGTCCAAGACATCATGTCTCCCCCTCACTGACATACCGGTGTCAGTGGACGGCGAGCTCCTCAACCTCCCTGTCCATGGGGATACTGTCTGATTATGAGGTCCTGTCATAACAGTACTCTGCTGTAAATCAATTGTAGAGGCATGAGTGGAAGGAGTATCCACTGGCACTGCAATTGGTGATACATACCAAGAACCCATCTCATCAAAGATAACATCCCTGCTTACCAAAGTCTCCCTGGTAGAGGGATCATAGCATTTGTATGCCTTCTTCTCCTGCGAATATCCAATGAAAACACACTTATGTGCTTTGGGATCCAACTTCTTCCTTTTCTTATCTGGAATATGCATATAAGCAAGACAGCCAAAGACTTTCATGTGACTTACATCCGGCTTATAGCCATACAACTTCTCAAACGGTGTCATCTCATGAATACCTGTAGTGGGAGTCCTGTTCAGAATGTATACAGCTGTCATAATAGCCTCTGCCCAATAGTAAAGTGGCATATGCTTTTCATTCATCATAGCCCTAGCAGCTTCCATCGGAATTCTATTCTTCCTTTTAGCTACTCCGTTTTGCTGCGGAGTGTAGCTGCAGCAGGTGAGCTGCCTGCGAATGCCATTTTCAGGTAAGAAATCATCAAATTCATTTGATACATACTCCCCACCACTATCATATCTCAAGCAAGAGATGTAGCATTCAACCTCCTTCTCAACCTGTGCTTTAAATTGCTGAAAAACAGCAAAGACCTCATCTTTTGTTTTCAATATGTAAAGCCAGGTATATCGACTGTAGTCATCAATGAAGGATACATAATATCTGAAACCTCCCATAGATACATTATGAGCTGGCCCCCAAACATCAGAGTGCACTAACTGCAATGGACGTGTACTCTGTCGTACATGCCTGACAAATGGCAATCGTGACTGCTTACCAAACTGGCAAGCCTCGCATACATGACCAATATCTGAATATTGGAACTTCGGTAACCCTGTAACCAGCTGTTTCTTTTGCATAATTTGCAGCCTTTGCAAATTGACATGCCCCACTCTCTTGTGCCATATTTCCAAATCCCTAACAGTGCCAGAACCATGGGCAAACATAGCTGAATTCAGCTCTGGCAAGGAAGCATCAAGAGTAAACATTCTGCCATTCCTGTGACCATGAGCTATCAACTTGTAGCCATTTCCAAATTCTTCAATAAAGCAGCTCTAACTTGCAAGTTCTGCTCCGTCATCTGACCAACAGATAACAAGTTCTTCGTAATTGAAGGGACATGCAATACATCATGCAAATTTTTCTTTCTACCATTATGGACCACAAGAGGCACTTTGCCTTTATGCTCAATGCTATGCTGCGTGTCATCACCTGTGCATACATAGCCATGCTTTTCAGCCACCATATCCGTGAACCAATCACTGTGAGGGGTCATGTGATTCGACGCCCCTGAATCAATGTACCACACTGCATCATCAGATGATTTTTCAACAGCCTTATCTTTGACATACTGCATGGCAAACAGTCTATCACCAGAGTCATTTGCCTGACTGGACGTAGCATAATGTCCATGCTGCTTGCCCTTCTGGTTTCCCTACTTCTTCCAGCAGTCCTTTGCAATATGCCCATACTTTTCGTAGTAGTGACAATCCTTATCTTTATTTGGATTGTTTGACTGATGCTGCTGCTGCCATGAGCCTCTACCACGGGAGTTAGATCTCCCCCTGCCTCGAAAGTTTCCACCACCTCTTGCATTTGATGACTGCTGATTGCTATTACTATAGGATGCATTCTGCTGGCCTCCTCTGCCAGATCCATAGCCTCTACCACGGCTACCACGACCACGCTGATTCGAGTAAAAAACTGCATCCTTATTCTTTGAGCTACTTGACCCTGTAGCTAAGCCAAGCTTCACCTCTTCATGAATCAATAATGCAACCAGCTCATTAAAGTCAGGCATCTCAGCTCGCACAGATACTGAAGTGACAAAAGACTTGTACTCCGGACCCAAGCCATTTAAGGTCACTGCAACCATATCCTCATCTTCTACCTGTGAGCCAACAGATGCCAGCTGATCTGCTATGGTCTTAACCTCTGTAACATAATCTTGTATGGATATGTTCTTCCTCTCCATGTTATTGAATTTCTGCTTCAGTTGTATCTTCCTTGCACTTGTAGTTGTGCCATAGTATTTGACCAATATATTCCATGCATCTGCTGGGGATTTACAGTTCATGATCTGCATCACCATAACATCTGAGATACATAATGACAACCAATGTAAAACTCTACAAGCTCTTTCCGTCCAAGCTCGATGCGCTCGTCTTTGATCAGCTGTAGGATTCCTATCTGGAACTTCAGGTTCAGCCTCAACACCTGTCACTAAGTCCCAGTATCCTTTGCCTATCAAAAAGTTCTCCATGCGGAACTTCCATATTGCATAATTGTTGCTATCAAGCTTTTCTCCCACAATCTGGGTTACATTATCAGTTCTATCAGCATTTGCCATGTTGTAGACCTTGCCTGACTACCTGCAAACCAAGATCTTCTTAACAGTTCAACTTCAGCCCCGAACTGTTTATGACAGTTTTCTGCAATTAATTGCAGTAAAAAACCAGGGTATTTCAGCCCATTGACAGTCCAAAACAGCTCACACCAAGTGGCTTAACCTGTGAGTAAAGCAGTCAATGCAAATACTATGTATTCACTTCGGTTTGAACTCTTGCAATCGCACTGCCAGGGTACATATATGCAGTCTGAAAACTGTAATTCTGTGAGTGACCAGCAGTGATTTCAAGCCCAAAACTGAGTAGTATACATGTCATACATGTCCCAAACTTCCATAGATAGCTGCTAGTACATGTGTCAAGCCATGCATAGACATAGAACCACAAAACAGTATATAACCAGCATATATGAATGTCGTAAATAAATTCCCAGATTTCAAACAGCCAATGCACTGGCAACAGGGATTAATTTCAGTCCCAAAAACCCGTAAACCATTTGCATCACTTCCGTTTCCAATGCTCAAGCATTCAACAGTCAACACAGACCAGGTCTTCAAGTACCTGTGGGACTAACCAAACCAACTAGTTCTTCAGAAATAACCAATTAGTGCTTTATGTCTGCAAATTTTCTCAGTTTTCAGCCTGTCACAAGCTCTCATATTAGGCCATTCCATGCTCCAAGTTTATGTCAAAATACCCAAGAAATATGACATGTCTTCTACCAAGCATCAAGTGCTACATTCAAGTTCAATGTACATGCCAAAGAGCATCCACAAATGCAGACATCCAAAGTGTATAATGTCACTGTAACTTCAATGACAGTTTAGCCCTGTGTATTCAGATCTGCACACCTCTATTACAGCTCCCACATGAGCTCCCACAAGAGCAATAGCAAGGTATACCCTTCAAGAACCTTCCTTGGTATGCATCCAAGCTCTATGCCACCTGACAAGTGCTATACTTCTTGAATCTCAGCCAATGAGAGCAGCCTGTTCATAGGCACAGTCCACACAAACTGTTCAGAGTATATTCAGATCAGATTTGCCAACTTGTTGATGCTCAATGGAGCTTTGCTGAGTCTCCAGACAAGCCACACTCTTGGTAATACTCAGTAGAGCCTTGGTGAGCAGTCCATGTAGTACTGAGCCTCAGCCATGGAGTTCAGCCTGAAAATAGGCGCAAACACGTAGGTCTGCCAGGAGTGTACAGCAGCACCATTTGTTGATAATGACCATGATAGGGCCCACACTAATGCTCAATCAAGCCTTGAAAGACTCCTCAGCAAGCTACAACTCCTCCTTCAAGCAATAGGAATCCAATGCTTCACAGTACATACCTCTGTGTGACCATTGATGGAAATGACAGTCAGTCCTCTTCCTTTTCCAGCTCTACAGGTCACTCTTCAAGTCTTCTTCTTCAGTGCATTCCACCAGTGAGCCCATTCATGGCTCTGATACCATGTTAGATTTCATGGAAGCAGGAAGGAGAGCAACACAGAGTGAAGAAACATGCTTCCTCTCTCTATTCTTCTTATTATTCATTTAGCACACACATAGTGCATATACAACCTAAGGTCATAAAGACCATTCACACTAGAAGTAACATCGACTTATTTAATACACCTAACTGATCTAGCCAGACTAGCTGTGTCCAGCTCATGTCGGTCAAACACACATGTACGAGCTTGATATTCTAACAATCATGACAGTTTCATCAAGCACAAGGAGTTCAAAGAAGGTGATCTTGTTCTAGCATATGATTCGAGATTTGGCAAGCTTCCTAGCAAGCTCCAACAACAGTGGATGGGTCCATACAAGGTACTGGCTGTCAATCCTAATGGCTCTGTTCAGGTGCAGACCATTGATGTCTCTGATGATCCTTTCCTGATCAATGGATATTGCCTGAAGAAGTATTTCCCTCCCTGGGGATCTTGACAATCACAGTCGACCTACCTTTTGGGCATCGCACTGTCCTTCTTGTCGTGCTTCTCATAGCCCTTATGATTCTCCTCATGAGGCGGTCTCGTTTTGCTACCCCCTTGCAGAAACATCTCAACCCGACATTGTTCTCTTCTCGTCTGATCCAACAATGGTGCCGAGGTTGGTCCTGATATATGGTATTTATACCATTCCCTTTATTAAGAAATTAAAAAAAAAGAGAAAAAAAGAAAAGAAAAGAAAAAAAAAGTAAAAAGAAAAACCAAAAGAAAAAAAGAGAGGAAAAAGAAATGAAAAAAAAAGAAAAGAAAAACAAACGAAACTGATATGGGAGAAAAGGAAGAAATTCCCTGTCATAACAGGCCTCGTTCCAAGAAAAGGTGGAAACACCCTTGGGCGAGAAGCTGACTGTGGAAAAGGTGGTACCACCCCGCAGTTCAGGATAGCTGACTCATCACCAACAGAACCTCTTCAGAAAGCAATTTGAAGCCGCCTCCCTTGATGCGCTGTCTCTACAATATCAGTTCGTTTATCCTTCTTAACAGACACCTCTTTTTACAAATCATTGAAGTACGAGATTTGTAGACTGCCTCCCTAGGTACGCCTCATCTTCAAGATCCTCATGACAACAACAGTCGACATGATCTTCATCACCAACCCCTTGAGTGATGTGAGCTTTCATCCTAATAGGATGGGGATGTGAGTATGGGTTGCCCTCTATATCTATCAAAGAGTGAGACAGAGGGTAGGGTGAGTGACCTGTTTTTCCCTTTAAATCAAATGAGGGATGAGAAGTGTGAATGGTATGTTGCACGTACGGGAAGGGCCTCTCAATGCACAAAGCACGATTTGTTCTTGTGCACTGCACCATAAGGCTCCCTAGCTTTCCTTCTTGCACTGTATGCCGGCACAGGGTGGGATGCACAGTTGCACCATCAAATACGCATAAGGCATACAACCTTTGCACAAGTGATCATGAGGATTACATCAACGGGTTTTAGGACATGGCTGCCTTCTGTATCTTTCAACAGAGCGTGAGACAAACAGTGGGTTGAGTGTGACTGGAGTTTCTTCAATCAATTACCGAGAGGTGAGGATTGAGGGATGTTACGACCTTTGGAGTCAGGTACGTTCCCATTTCCCTATGCACCCACGGGCTGGGTTTCTACCATCAACACATGACATATCAATTTGTTCTACACATTGCACTACAAGGCTCCCTTGCCTTTCTCCTTGCACCTATGCCAAACGGGTTGGACACACTGATGCACCATCAATTGTGCACCCTGGCATACTCCCTCTGCACCATTCCTTTGTTGATTCCTAACCCGGGTGTGAGCTATGGGTTTCATCATGATTTCCTTGAGCGATATTAGTCATGGGGTGAGTGACTGCTCTTTCATTCCAATTGAGTGACCGTGAGTTGAGTGCAATATTTTTTATCATCGACGAATTTCCTGCGATTCTGTCAACCAGCTACCTCCCCGGGTGCTGCCGTGTGGTCCCTGCCACGAAGGATGTGTGCTGTGAAGATACCTTGGTATCTCCTGCAACCAACAACGATAGTGGACGTGCCATCGACAGTCGATCTTGATTCTCGATAACATGGGCCAAGTTTTTCTAACCCTACACCTTCTGTTGTCAGTGACGGTCATGGTTTAAGTGTGGGGACGTTAGCGGATGGTCTGTTGTGTGGAACTAGGTCCCTGTTACTCGGTCAACCCTATCCGTTAAGGTTTTAAGTGTGGGGACGCGTCCCTACGCGTCTACATTGCATACCCTTCTGCATTTGCCTTAACTTGCTAATGCATCTATGATTGCCCTACTTTTACCCTGATAGGGTCCCTTTCCCACCCACCCGTCCATTTTCAACCCCCCCTAGGGCCGTTCCCTTGCAGTTTTCCTTCATTCCCTGATTTTGCTGTCCTTCCATGTGAATACACCCTACGTTCACCGTAATTCCAATCCAACCTTATAGCCCTGTTCATCCCTTTGAACAGACCATTTTTCCTTTTTACCAACCCCTGTTCCGACAGACGATTCTCAAGTTATTAATTTTTGAAGTATTTTACAAAAATTGGACCATTTTCCATGTGAATGCATCTTGCTTGCTTCGGACCGGTGATCTGACATGATATCCCTATCCTTCCCTTCCTCCCTGACATTTTTTCTTTTTACTCCGTATCATTTCGATGTACGGTGCATCCGTTATTAAATTTTGTGGGTTGTCGAGTCTTTTTCGTACTTATTTTTCACAATTTTCCATGTGAACTTGCCCTATTTTCACCGGAATTCCAGTTTGATTTGACAACCGTGTCCTGCCAACCTTCCCCCCACTTTTTTCTTTTTCCTCCCCCTTTTTTGACTGCCGAATTTTTATTTATTAATTTTTCTGAGCGTTTTTTTACTATATTTTTCGTGTTTTTTTGCATGTGAACCCCTCCTAGTTCCCCCAGAACTCAGTTTTGATGTGACAGCCTTGTGCCACCACTTCCCTTGCACATTTTTGCTTTTTTCTACCCTCTGTTCCGGTGAATCGATTTTTTGTTATTAATTTCCGACCTCGTTTTGGTGTGCCATTTTTCCGTTTTTCCCATGTGAACGCATCCTATCTCGATCAAAACTGTGTTTTGACGTGATAGGGTTGTTGGTCATATTCTTTTGCACCTTTTTTCTTCTTTTTGCCTTGCATTTTGGTGAGCGAATTTTTCGATATTAATCCTCGTATGTGTTTTCAGGCTGTTTTTTTTTCGTTTTTCCCATGTGAATGCCCTCATTTTCCTCCGGACATCCCGTCTTACTTTTCCATCATTTTTCCCTCCTCTCTCGGCCCATTTTTCCTTTTTACAAATTTAGGTTTCGTCGAACGGTTTATGGGTTATTAAATTTTCTTTTTTTTTTCGTGTTCTCGCGTGCCTCGCCTTGCGCGTGAACGCGTGCGTTTTTGTTTTTTTGCATCTCGAGACACCCCCGTCACGTCTGCAACTTGCGTGTCGATGTCCCCGTCCCGTTGGGTCCCACCACCGCAAATTTTTTTACCCCCGCCCCTCGCATGCGCACGGGACAGGGGCGTGCCATGTTTCCCTCTCTTTTCTTTTTTCCTTTTTTTATTTCTTTATTTATTAATTCATTTTTAATTAATTATTATTATTATTTAAATATTCCCCCCACCGGTCTCCTCTCTCCCCGCCTTCTAACCACCCTCCCTCTCTCTCCTTTCTCTTCTTCTTCTTCTTCTTCTTATTTCTCTCTCCTACCCCTCTTTCTCTCTCCCTGACCCTTCCTCCCCCTCTCCCTCACCCTCTCACCTTCTCCCTCCACCTTCCTCCCACTCCCTCTTCTCCTCTGCCGCCCCTTCATCCCCTTCTCCTGCACCCTACTCCCCCTCCTTCCTGCCTCCTCTGCCCCTCCCACCGGGCCGCCCTTCATCCCCTCCCCATTCACCCTCCTCCCCTATTCCTCCTCCCTTTCGCCCTCCTGCCCGGGCGTACTCCCCCTCCTTCCTGCCCCCTCTGCCCTCCCACCCCGGTGCTTTCCTCCTCGCCTCCCCCAGGCCGTCTCCTACATGGCCTCCGCCAGCGCCGCCCATAACTCGACTCCCCCAGGCCATCCCCTATGTGGCCTCCGCCAGCGCCGCCCCCAACTGCCTCCCCTCGGCGCCTCCACCAGCCGGCATTCGAATCGCCTCCGCTGGCTCCGCCGCGCCGCCACCGTGCCTCCGCCCTCGCCGCTGCCACTCCCTCCCTCCTCCTCCCCCTCCTCCTCACCTCCTTAGGTTAGTTCTACTTCCTTACTACAGTTAATTAGTTAATTCTAGTTTAGTTATACTAACCTTAGTTAGTTAGGTTAACCCTAATTAAGTTAATCTAACCATAATTAACTTAACCTAACCATACTTAAGTTAACTAACACAACTTTGGTTAGACTAACCCCACTGTAGTTAGTTTAACCCCCCTCCCCCCCAATCAACTAACCCCACTGTGGCCACTGTAGTTAGTTTAACCCCCCCAAATTAACTAACCCCACTGTAGTTAGTTTAACCCCCCCTCCCCCCCCTCTAATCCACTAACCCCACTTTGGTTAGGTTAACCCCCTAGTCAACTAACCCTAATTTAGTTAGGTTAAGTCTTTCCTAGGTTAACTAACCCTACTCTAGTTAAACTAATCCCCCTAGTTACCTAACCCCCCTTAGGTTAGTCCCCACCTTAACCTAACTAACCCTAGGTTACTTAGTCTACCCTAGGTTAGTTAGTATTTGACTTAGTTTACTTACCTATTTTTGACTAACCCAGACTAACCTAGTTCTCTTTGACTAACTTGACTTAACTTAGTCTGACTTACATGACTTACCCAGACTAACATGACTTATCTGAATTGATTTGACATTACTTACCCAACTAAGCTGATTTTCCTGATTTAATTAATTTATAAATTCATTTCCCCTCAGAAAAAGTTCAAAAAATTTTCTAAAAAATTAACTTAGATTTTTGAAAATTTTTGAAAATTTGTAAGCTGGAAATTTCCACCCTTAATTTTTCAAAAAATTAAATATTTGTCCATTTATTCCAAATTACCTTAAAAAATGCAAAAAATTCATTTAAAATTAGTAATAAATACAGAAAAAATTCTAAAAAATTCCACCCATACCCATGATCTTTTTTCATTCATTTTTCACTTTAAAATATTTTTATACACGGTACCCCTATTTAAAACAATTTAAAAAAAACCAACAAACAAAACTTCACCATAAAAATCCCCATCTGATTTTCATACCCTATATTGTGGATATTTGCTAACTGGATGTAATTTTCTTTTTCCTTCATCCCATATCCATCTTTCCTTATTGTTCATTAAAAAAAAAACAAAAACACAAACAATTAAAAAAAATAAACAAACCATACAATTTATTACAAATCAAATCCCGAACCACGCACATAACTCCAACCACCACACATAATACCCCTAAAATATCGAGCAAAAACTAAAAAACAAAAAATAAATAAATAAATAAAGCCAAAACAAAAAGCATAATAATAACTCATCATACAATAATTAAAAAAATAAATAAAAATAAAAATCAACAAACCTACTAAGCTTTTGTCTTTGTTGTTCGATCAGTGGTCTTTCCTTTTGTTTTACTAGATTCATTGCTTTTGGGAAACTCTTCTGTGCACCTTTCGGCCTTGCATACACACCCCTTCCAGGTATTTATTTTATGTGCTTTTTTTATTTTTATTTTTTTCTTAATCATAAATTAATTGTTAAAATGAATTATTTATTCACCCACATTTTCCATGCACATTTGCGCTAAACACACAATTTCATAATAATAAAAATTAACTAGCCGTTCACTTTGCACACACTATGTGCACTTAAGAGGAACTTTAATTTGTAATAACAATGAACTAGTCGTCACAAGAGTACGCACTGGCAAAAAAGTGCTCCACATCACTCTTAATTTTTAATTAAGGAATTTACATTTAGAGACCTAGTCTGGGCATCGAAGTCCGAGTTGCGTTAACGCACCGTTTCAACTTAATAATTTTTAATTAAAATTTTAAGAATGAACCTCCATTTTCTTATTAAGGTTTATAACCTAATAAATGTCACCCATTGTTAATAATTTCTTAAAATGAACCCTTCATTAAAATATTTTCCTCTCACTGTACTTTTTTCCATTTTTTAATAAACTCGTTTCGTGGGATGGGCACGTAAAAGTCTATTAGTTGACACTGATGGTGGTCAAGTTATGGTCCAGCCTTAATGTCCATTTTTATGGTAGTCTGGTTTGTCCATGTGTTACGATTACGGGTACGGTGTGTAGTTTTTTTCCTTTATTACCTGATACGGGGATTTGGGTGCTTGCATGTTGCATCGCATGAAGCTTTTGGTCGCATATGTGTAGAGATCATGCCAAAATTTTTCCAGAATGTGTATTGTCTGGGGTGGTACCTGGGTTAGTTACGTCTATATTTGTCTGAGTGTCCTTTGGATTGATTCCTTTTTGATAGCCCTTTGGTTGTTTTGTAGGCATTCTTTGTGATTGTCTATGTTGTGGTGTGTGTGTTTACCATCTGAATGGCGCCTCACGCTCCTCCCCCTATCCAGTATGTCCCACTGGTTAGTAGGGATTACTCTTCCCTACTCACTTTTGAGCCTCTCATGAAGGTGGGACTTGCGACTTTCGTGGCTGCCTCCTTTCCTTTGCTTCCAGAGGATCCCTCGATGTGTGATGAGTTCCTGGCCTTATATAGCAAGAAGTCAGGACTGGTCCAGGGTACTTCCATGACTTTGACACCTCGAGGCCTAGGGAAGGCTCTGTCTCTTCCCTACAAAGGTGAACCCTTTGTTACAGCTCACCAGCTATTCTCTAACGAGGAGATTTTGAAGTTGTTACAAAAACAGACCAAGGAAATTCTGGATGTAAAGAAGGTGATCAACACTTCAGGAGTCTCCTTTTCCATGATCATTGATCCTGTGTGGAAGTTGGTCTGTCAGTTCCTTCAAGACAGATTTATGCTTGCAAAAACACCATCCCATTACTTGTCAAAAGAGCTCTTTACAGCTTCAAGGATGGTGTTAAAAGGAGTAGCTATTGATTGGAACACTTAGCTACTCACTAAGATGGATCAACATTTCATAAAAGTAACCGTGGGCAATGTTACAAATGTCACCTATGGATCCTACTTGTCTGCCTTCTTGACCTATTCAGGTTTACAGAAGAGTGTGCCTCCACCTCCTCCATCTGATCCCGTACCTTCTCCTCCACCTTCAGATGAGTCAGAACCAATTGATATAGAGGATCTGGATTCTCCGCCTCCTCTGGTCATACAGCGCAAACGCTTGAAGCGGGTAGTAGATGAAGCTCCTTTCGTTCTTCCTTTAGAAGCAACAAACCCAACTGATTGAAACCCAAAGAGATGAGATATCTTCTTTGAAGATTCAGTTAACAAAGGCTCAATCAGAGGTCACTAGAATCTCAGAGGAGAAGGAGATGATATCCAAAGAAGCGCGAGAGTTTCAAACTCTCTTAGATGTAAAACTCTCAGCCTTACAGACTGCTAATGACACAGTGGAATCACAAGCTTCCCAAATCAAGCAGTTGCAAGACCAACTGGCAAAGTCACGGTCTGTTCCTCCAAGCCCTAATGTTCCCTTGATCCCTTCTCTCTCACAGCAGGACTTGGCAGTTCTTCAGAGATAGGCTATCTTGTCTTCTCTTTTCCAAGATAAAGTGGACAGATTGCAGTCCAGGATAGATTTGCTATGGTCTACATTTGAGCAATTCCAGGAATATGTTCCTCCGGACCATTCTTTCTTTGTCCACTATCAACTACACAAGTTGGCCTTTTACATGAAGCTTTCAACGATGGATCTTCCTCTTCCAGAGGATGGTTAGAGTGGGGCTTGGTCTCCTGAGTTGCTGACAGAAGTGGTCCGCATGGTGTTTGAAGATTCTGTCACAACCGATACCATGTTGATATCATATATGTATCTACGAGGAGACTTGTTGATTCCAGATGAAGTGGATATGGCCTGGTATGTGGGAGATGTGCTTTTACAAGCTGTTTTGTATGTCAACTATTTGGAGTTGCGAATAGATGACATGTTTAAGAGTTACTCCTCCGAAGTGGCTACTTACCCTGATAATTTCTGGCATTCCATGATTGATTCTGTGGTTCTGAATCAAAGACAGAACACAGCTTTTGCCTATGTACAGAGCACTAACCAACTGAGGGTGGATCTCTTAGCTCACCTTTCTAAAAATAATCCATTTTATTCCACATTTTTTGATGCCTATCAGAGAAGATCTATCTTAGGTCCCTCTGTTCCTACCCTACTGTATCACCAACAAATGGCTCATCGTTATGATATATATCTTTCCCTCTATCAAACCAATTCAATAGCCATCTTACCCCTTCTTTTTCAACCTCAATCTTTTCCTCAAATTCCCATATTTACATATTGCTCTTTTATCGAAGATAGAGTATTTTCCCCTTCTCCACCATGCCCTTCTCCCTCTATCCATGTACCTTCTACCTTTCCTATTTATCAATTAATACCCTTCCTAAGTGATTCCCTAAAATTTTCAGCCACTCCTTCTTTAACTTATTCCTCCTTTTATGATTTTTCCTACCCATCTCTTCATCCACTTTTACTTATTCCACTTCCATCTCCTGCCACTTCTATCTCTCAACCCCCTCAGTTGGTTAGTGAATATGAATGGTTTGATCATTAGATTCCCAGAAGAAGGGGATGGAGCTCAAATGATTCTCTTATAGGACCTCAAATAAACTGGCCAATTATTCTAGGAGATTGGACCACTGCCAGTCAACCATACCAGAACTATATCCATTTTGCTCACCAATATTCACAGTCTCTGGATCCTTTGGTGAGATTGACAGCTCATTTTGCTTGGTATCTAGCATACATGCATAGGCATTCCCATAATGATCAAAAGGCCATTCCAAAACTTTGTATGAATGTCAATGTGAACATTGACTCCCACCAGTTGGATGTCCTGTACTTTCATGTCCTATGTCTCCCTAGCAGATACCTTGTCTTGCTAGAAAGGATGTGCTGCTTGCAATTTTTTCAAAATCCTGCCAAGACATTTGTAGATGAATCCTTCTCCATGGATCGCTTCCGAAAACACCAAGCCTTTAAAAGGGATCGTCTTCATTGATGCCTTTGCAATGTATCTTGGCAGATTTTTAATGATATATCTCTTTTTGGAGGTGTCATTCAGATGGTTGTATTAGTGTTTGTGTATGTGTTGTCTTAATTGTATGTGATGAGTTCGTGTTGATTGGGAATAACTTGTTCGAGCGCTCTTTTCAAAAGATTGTTGGTGGATGGAAAGCCTATGGTGGAAAGATGAAGAGAACCCCTTATATCCTTTAAAAATTTGTTATGGCTTTTAAATGATTAATCCAAGGAGTTATTGAATAATGAAGTTTTCCTTTAGTAGTTTTTTCTCTCAAATATAGGTGATAAGTTGGGGTCGTGTTTTGGCAAGATTATTGAAGATCTATGGAGCCCCAAGAGGAACACCAAGGAAAAGGGAATTCTCTTGCAAGAAAATCTATCTTGTAACATCAACAAGATTTTTTATTAGGTTTTATATGATCACAATGAAAAAAAGAACACCAGGCACAACAAATCTTCATGCAGCATCATGTAGATCTCCCACGGATTGTCAAGATTGTGGGAGAGAAGGAAGGAGCCTCACTTGTAGCTTTCTTGCTTGCACAATGGGGGAATACACACAAGGGTGGAGGCTGAAAACAGTTTTCCTCTTCTTAGTTGTGTAAGCCAAAAAGAACTCTAGTACATAGAAATAGAAGAACCCTATATATGGGTCTCAAACCAAACTCAACTAACTAAGGTAGCATACTAACTGAGCCACGAACTAGAGTAGATAAGGATAGCTGTCATCTAGCTATTATTCATGGGCGGTGTACCAACCGCATCTGCAAAACTGACAAGTCGGTGACATAAATGCACAATGGTCACCCTGGCATATCACGAGTGGAGCTCGATATCTTAACACTCCCCCTCGAGCTCAATCCCAATGCCTGCACACCAAGCTGGTCTCTGAACTTGCGCAGCTTCTCTACGCCCAATGCCTTCGTGAATATGTCAGCTACCTGATCCTCTGTGTTGACATAAACTAGATCAATAAGACCTAGTAAAACCCTCTCCCACACATAGTGATAATGCACCTCAATGTGCTTTGTTCTAGCATGATAGATTGGGTTATTTGCCAAGTGTATACTACTCATGTTGTCACAATAAATGACAACTGGCCCATATGTAGGCTGATGCATATCATAAAGTAGCTTATGCAACCAAGCTACCTCACATGCAGCCATTGCTGCGCCCCTGTACTCAGCCTCTTTGCTCGACAAGGCAATTGTAGGTTGTTTCTTGCTGCTCCAAGTGACTGCAGCACTCCCAAAAGAGAACACATATCCACTAGTAGATCGTCTATCAAAAATACTACCAGCCCAATCCGCATCAGTGTATCCATGCAAATGTATCTGAACCCCAGTCTCATAAAATAGTTCATACTGCAATGTGGACTTCACATACCTGAGTATGCGTCTAGCCGCATCTAAATGTGGTTTCCTTGGAGCTTGCATAAACTGACTTACCAATCCAACAGCATAGCTCAAATTTGGCCTGGTAATAGTCATATAAATCAAACTTCCTACTATGCGTCTGTACATAGTAGGGTCTTCCAGAAGCTCACCTGCATCTGCGCTCAGCTTCACATTCTGCTCCAGAGGAACTGAAATAGGCTTACAGCCTGTCATCCCATATTTGGACAGCATGTCCAATCCATACTGCCTCTGCAAGAGCTGTATCCCACTTGGTGTTCTAATCACCTCAATGCCCAAGAAATAACACAGCTCTCCCAAATCCTTCATCTCAAACTTCTGCTTCAATAGCATTTTCACATGAAGGATATCTTCACCACTATCACCTGTGATAATCAAATCATCAACATAAATGACAAGCAACATAATACATTTCTCTGTTTTTCTCACATAAAGTGAGAAATCTGCCTTGAAAATCTGAAAGCCAATAGTGACAAGATACTGTCCTATCTTGTTAGACCATGCTCTAGGTGCTTGCTTCAAGCCATACAAGAATTTCTTCAACCTGCAAACAAACTCAGGATGAACAACATGCATATAACCTGGTGGCTGCTCCATATATACCTCTTCTTGCAAATCACCATGCAAGAAGGCATTCTTTACATCCATCTGATGTAAAGACCATTCCTTTGATGTAGCCATAGCAATGACTGCTCTTACGGTTGCCATCCTTGCAACCAGACTGAATGTTTCTTCATAATCAATGCCATATGTTTGTGCATACCCCTTGACTACTAATCTTGCCTTGTATCTGTTCACAGAACCATCTACATTGTGCTTCACCTTATAAACCTACTTACAGCCAATTGCATTCTTACCTTTAGGCAAAGGTACCAATTCCCATGTAGCATTTGCTTCCAAGGCATCCATTTCTTCATCCATGGCTTTCTCCCATTTTTCTTTTCCCATGGCTTGCTAAAAAGAAGTGGGTTCTGGTTCCTATATCACTTTGACCATATAGGCATAGTGAATGGCTGTAAATCCATCATATTTCAACCTATCCATAGGATACCTAGCTCTGGTAGACCTGCGCAAAGTAGGTTCACTCCCAGGGGCTCTCAAAACATCCCTGGTCTTCCTTACTCCAGGTGTAACAATAGAAGGAATATCCAACTCATCATCAATGCTCTGTTCTGAGCCACTGGATTCACCATCCACATAAGAGTGACCTGCATTCACATCAAACATGGGCTGATCTACCTTCTCTTTTCCTTTTCGTGATACCTGCATACCACTATCTGCATTGCTTTGAGAAGATTCTCCTGATCTCAATATGCCTGTCCATGGCGAAGAATGTAAACCACTGCTTGAGGACGCTCCAGGTCCACTAATATCTTGTGATTGCTACTGTGAATTCTGTGCAGCATTACTGTTTTGTGCATCTACATTATCAATCACATTTACTGGTTTATACCAGCTACTCATCTCGTCAAAAATAACATCTCTGCTCACTGTAAACTTACGAGTAGAAGGGTTATAGCATCTATACCCTTTCTGCTGCAAAGAGTAACTGATAAAGATGCACTTCTCAGCTTTTGGATCCAACTTGGATCTCAACTCATCTGGCACATGAACATAGGCAATGCAATAAAAAATTTTCAAATGAGAAATATCTGGTTTCCTACCAGTATACCTCTCCTCTGGAGTCATCCCATGTATTGCTGCAGTGGGAGTCCTATTCATTATGTAGACTACTGTAGCAACTACCTCAGCCCAATAAAAATCTGGCAAGTCTTTTTCATTGAGCATGGCACGAGATACCTCTCCAATATGACTATTTTTCCTTTCTGCAATTCCATTTTGTTGTGGGGTATGACTGCATGAATATTGCTGCCTTATGCCATGCTCTTGCAGGAACCTTGGAAACTCATTTGAGAGGTACTCTCCCCCTCCATCTGACCTTAGGTATTTTATTTGTAGGCCTGTTTCTTTTTCAACCATAGCTTTAAGAGTTTTGAAATGCCCAAAAACTTAATTTTTCTTTTTCATAAAATACACCCAAACTTTTCTGCTATAGTCATCAATAAAAGTGACAAAATAATGACAGCCTCCAAGAGATGCAGCTTTAGTAGTTCACACATCAGAGTGGATTAATTCCAATGGCTTCTTACTCTCTTGAACATGTCTAGGAAATGGTTTCCTTGCCTGTTTTCCAAATTGACAGGCTTCACATACCTTATGCATTTCTGCAACCTTGAATTTAGGCAATCCTGCAACAATATTTTGGGCTTGCATTGATTTAAGTCACTGTACATTAACATGACCAATGCGTTTATGCCAGATATCAATATCTGCAACTACACCGGTCCCATGTGCAAACATTGCTGCACTCAATTCAGGCATGTCTGCATCCAACGTAAACATCTTGCCCTTCTTCTTTCCTTTTGCTATCAAGCGAACTTTATTTTTCATATCCTCAACAAAGCATTCATGAGGATTAAATCTGACTTGCAAGCCCTGCTCGACCATTTGACCAACAGAAACCGGATTCTTGGTGATATTCAGGACATGAAATACATCGGACATGTATTTCTTTCTCCCATCCTGCATAGACAAAGGAATTTTTCCAATCTGCACAATAGGATGTGCAGTATCATCACCGGTCTCCACAAATCCTGGTTTTTCCATTTTCCTTGTATCATCCATCCATTCTGCATGACCTATCATGTGGTTTGATGCACCTGAGTCAACATACCATACATCGTTGCTTTCTTCTGCACTTGTCACAGAATTTTTCATATGCTGCACCATAAACAAATGCTCCTTTCTGTCATCACCCTGTCTACTAGAAGATGCATAATTTCCTTGTTGCAATTTTTCATTCATGATGTCATTCTGCTTTTTATAGCAGTCTTTAGCCATAAGACCCATTTTACCATAGTAGTAGCATTCAACATTACTGTTTGCATTTTGGCCTCTTTGCCATCCACCACGACCTCTTTGGCTCCCCCTGCCTCTAGAGTTACCACGTCCTCCTCCATAGGACTGGTTTTCTTGAGTTTGCTGCATATTCTGATTTCTACCACGACTCCAGATCGGCCTCCTCTACCTCTGCCTCTACCTCTTCCAGCATTTGAGTAGAAGACAACTTCTTTTGAAGTTCCTCTTGAAGAAGATGCACCACCATTTCTCTGCTCCTCAGAAATTAGAAGAGCAATCAACTCCTCAAAATTAGGAAATCTTTCACGAACTGAAATGGATGTCCGAAACTGTGCATAATCCTTTCCTAGACCATTCAAGGTCACAGAAACTAAATCATCATCTTCCACTGGCGACCCAATGGAAGCAAGTGCATTTGCAATCTTCTTCACCTTCATGTGGTAGTCATTGATGCTCATACTTTCTCTTTGCACATTATGCAACTCTTGCTTGAGCTGCATTTTCCTGGCTTGCGTATTTGTACTATATATTTTTGACAAAGTATCCCATGCCTTCTTTGGCGTACTTGCATCCTGAATATGCACAATCATAGAGTCTGAAATACTGATAGACAACCGGTACATAACTTTCCTGGCTCTCTCATGCCATGCTTTAAGTGCCTGCATTTGCTATTGATTGGGAACATCAGGAAGAACTGGTTCTTCTTCATTTCCTGCAACAAATTCCCAATATCCTTTTTCCATAAGGAAATTCGTCATTCTAAACTTCCATGCTTGGAAGTTGTTCTTGTCAAGATTTTCAGTGACAATCTGTGAAAGAGAATCAGACGCCATTACAGAACACTGCAAAAAATTCTGTCACTGCAAAGAACATAGCTTCAGCCTCACAAGGGCAAATCTGCAAAACTGACGAAAGTGGTATTTGACCACACAGTCACTTCCTAGTGACGATTTTGCATCAACAGGCAACAAGGATGATTCTGTAACTCCCAATGTCTCTGCACACAGGCATACGATGCAATTTCTACAGTAACTTTTCACCGACCTGTAGAACAGTGGTCGCACATCATAAAACTGGGCCTTTTCCTGAGTACGTGCATAAAACTTCCGCCTCCAAAACAGGCCCCGAAATGGCCTCAAATAAAAAAAACAGGGTCTCAACCTGAGACAGTGCACTCTTGCACTTTCCGACTGTGCTACCTGCAGAGACTTGCTCCCAAAACAAAAGAATGAAAGCAACACTGGTCCTCTTACCAGAACACTGCGAACTTGGCTTTCTTTCTTGAGCTCCTTACCATGAACAAGGCTCTGATACCATGTCAAGATTGTGGGAGAGAAGGAAGGAGCCTCACTTGTAGCTTTCTTGCTTGCACAATGGGGGAATACACACAAGGGTGGAGGCTGAAAATAGTTTTCTTCTTCTTAGTTGTGTAAGCCAAAAAGAACTCTAGTACATAGAAATAGAAGAACCCTATATATGGGTCTCAAACCAAACTCAACTAACTAAGGTGGCATACTAACTGAGCCACGAACTAGAGTAGATAAGGAATAGCTGTCATCTAGCTATTATTCATGGGCGGTGTACCATCCGCATCTGCAAACTGACAAGTCGGTGACATAAATGCACAATGGTCACCCTAGCATATCACGAGTGGAGCTCGATATCTCAACACGGATTTGATAGAATCAACCATATTCTTCAATATCTTCACAAAATCCATCAATAGAACAAAGAAAGCAAAGGAATACACAATCTTTGAATGGAAATACATCACATAGTATTCATCTTCAATATCTTCATAGTCTTCTCTCTCAATCTCTCATATATAATCACTCTGTTATAGTAGAATTGGCTATCTCTGACTCTCTCTCTCTCTCTCTCTCCATCAATAATACATCATATCCTCACTACAATCTCTCATAATTACTCACAATAATCCTTCTTAGGTCGTGAATACTCCTCCCAAGAGGTATGTCTGCTATGAAGAGTCACCAGAGCCACTAAAGTGTCCTTTCATAGCTCACTATTGTCACTTCACTCCAGTCTTTACTTGAGTCTTTAGCAGCTACTTCTTTCACTTCTTTTAGCTCTTTTGCACTTGTATTCACCTCTTTCCAAGGCCAGAAAACTTTCCCAAGCTACACTCTCATCCAACAGAACAGTCACAGTACAGTACCAGAACAACTACAGTACAATTACAGTACAGAGACAAAACAGAGACAGAGCTCTACAGAAGATCTATAGAAGGTTACAGAAGGTCAACAAAACCTCATAACTCATATCAAAACCATTCCAAACCATCAAAAATCATTCAATAAGTTTTCACAAGATCTTAATCTTCATCAATCAATAATCCATGCTTCATACAGAAGACAATCAGAACAAAACAAAAGCTATACAGAAGGTATATAGAACCAATCAAAACCTATCAGAACATCACAGAACATTATATCTCCACTAATAAACATCATGAACTTCCAAAACATAATCAATATCATCCAAAACACTCTCAAACCTCTTCCAAACCAATCAATCATCTCATAAAATCAACCATTCAACTCTCAAAAACAACAAAAATCAGCCAAAAAACAAGTCATTTCAACACTCAACATATCCCCACACTTAATAAGGAAGCGTCCTCGCAACCCAGGAAAAAGGGAATACAAGTTCATTCAACAGCTCAACTTTGATCTTCAATAAATCTTCAAAAACAGTGCATCCAACCACGACCCCAACTTATAACCTTTATCAAGCCATATCCACTTTATCTCGAATCAACAAGTCTTCTCGTAGATACATATATGACATCAACATGGTATCGGTCGTAACAGAATCTTCAAACACCATACGGACCACCTCTGTCAGCAACTCAGGAGACCAAGCCCCACTCCAACCATCCTCTGGAATAGGAAGATCCATCGTGGAAAGCTTCATGTAGAAGGCCAACTTTTGTAATTGATAGTGGACAAAGAAAGAATGGTCCGGAGGAACATATTCCTGATACTGCTCAAATGTAAACCATAGCAAATCCATTCTGGATTGCAATCTTTCCACTTTATCTTGTCTCTGAAGAGCTGCCAAGTCCTGCTGTGAGAGAGAAGGGATCAAGGGAACATGAGGGCTTGGAGGAACAGACCATGACTTTGCCAGTTGATCTTGCAACTGCTTGATTTGGGAAGCTTGGGATTCCACTGTGTCATTAGCAGTCTGTAAGGCTGAAAGTTTGACATCTAAAAGAGTTTGGAACTCTTGCGCTTCTTTGGACATCCTCTCCTTCTCCTCTGAGAGGCTAGTAACCTCTGATTGAGCCTCTATTAAAACTGAATCTTCAAAGAAGATATCTCATCTCTTTGGGTTTGAATCAGGTGGGTTTGTTGCTCCATCTGCTTGAATAGATCTGCCAGGGTATCCTTAGTAGAGGCTAACTCGGATGTTGCCTTATGCAACTGATCCTTAGACTGCATCAGTTCTTCATAAAAGGAAGCGTACATCTGTTGAACACAGGCTGTCACTGATAGTTCAATGGAACTCTGAATGTCTTTATATAGGAAAGGAATGGCATCTCCTGAGACTAGACTGTTCAGTGAGGGGACTGATATATCCAACGAACCTTCTCGATGTGCTCTGAATAGGTTATTACATGTGAGATAACCAGAGAGATCACTACCAGAGGTAGCAAGAATGGGCACTGAAGGAAGAAGTGAAGGAGCTTTATCTGCTACTCGCTTCAAGCGTTTGCGATGTATGACTAGGGGAGGCGGAGAATCCAAATTCTCTATATCAATTGGTTCTGACTCATCTGAAGGTGGAGGAGGAGGTACTGGATCAGATGGAGGAGGTGGAGGCACACTCTTCTGTAAACCTAAGTAGGTCAAGAAGGCAGACAAGTATGATCCATAGGTGACATTTTTAACATTGCCCCTGGTGACTTTGACGAAATGTTGATCCATCTTAGTGAATAGGTAAGTGCTCTAATCAATAGCTACTCCTTTTAACACCATCCTTGAAGTTGTAAAGAGCTCTTTGGACAAGTAATGGGATGGTGTTTTTGCAGGTATAAACCTGTCTTGGAGAAACTGACAGACCAACTTCCACACAGGATCAGTGATCATGGAAAAGGAAACTCCTGAAGAGTTGATCACCTTCTTAACATCCAGAATTTCCCTGGTCTGTTTTTGTAATAGCTTCAAAATCTCTTCGTTAGAGAAAAGCTGGTGAGTTGTAACAAAGGGTTCACCTTTGGAGGGAAGAGACAGAGCCTTCCCGAGGCCTCGAGGTGTCAAAGTCATGGAAGTACCTTGGACCAGTCCCGACTTCTTGCTGTAGGAGGCCAGAAACTCGTCACACATCGATGGATCCTTTGGAAACAATGGAAAGGAGGCAGCCACGAAAGTGGCGAGTCCCGCCTTCGTGAGAGGCTCAAAAGTGAGTAGGGAAGAGTAATCCCTACTGACTAGTGGGACATACTGGATAGGGGGAGGAGCGTGAGGCGCCATTCAGATGGTTACACACACACCACAAACACAGACAATCAAGGAGAATGCCTGCAAAGCAACAAATAAAAACCAAGGATAAGATATCAACCAAAGCGGTAAAACGTGACTCGACCAACTATCCCCAAGCAAACCATAGCCTAGAAAAAATTCGACATGACCTCTAGACAAATGCGACTGAAAGCTTCATGCTATGCAACATGCAAACACCCAAATCCCCATATCAGGCAATAAAGAAAAAAAACTACACACCGTATCCTTAACCGTATCAAAGAACTGAACCAAAATATAACAACAATCCACACATATTAAGACCACAACTTTGATAATCAGGTTTGACCATGGAGACAACTCCGAAGACTTTGCATACCCATCCCACGAAACAAGTTCATTAAAAAGGGGAAATAAGTGCAGTGAGGGGGAAATTAATTTAATGAAAGGTTTATTTTAGTAAATTTTTAAAAAATGGGTGAATTTTTATTAAGTGATAAACCTTATCAAGAAAACAACGATTCCTTAATCCCGGACTTCGATACCCAGACTGGGTCTCTAAATGCAAGTTCATTTTTTAAAAATTAAGGTGATGTGGAACGCTTTTTTGCTAGCACGTCCTCTTGTGACGGCTGGTTAATTTTAATTAAAAATATTAAAGTGCCTCTTAAGCACACTTAATGCGTGCTCAGTGAACGGCCGGTTAATTTTTATTAAAAAATGGTGTGTTTAGCGCGAGCGCGTGTGCCATGGTGGTGTTTAGGGTTCATTTTAAAAATTAACCGTGAGTTTTGGGGTAGCGGAAAAAAATAAAAATATAAAAGGGAAAATACCTGGTAGTGGGTGTATGTGAATGCAATGAATGCGCTCTTCTCTGATGAAGTTACATTGCCATTTGTGCTGAATCTCTGCTCATGGCTATAGATTTTGCATTCTAGGAAACTATATGGAGGGCATAAAAAATATGCTTGTAATTTGCATCTATAGAAACTGAGATTTTAATCTGATCTAACTGCTCCCATACTAGGATTAGTGATCACTTCCAAACGTGAATTAGCAGAATGGCTCATAGCACCATAAGTGTCCAATTGTGGTTGTTAACTTGTTACCACTGCTCAAGATTCACAGCAGAGAATTGTACAACCTCCCTACTCTCAGCAGACCTTGTAGGGTCCAAATAGAGAAAGGCCACATCTGTTGAATATGATGAAAAGAACATTAGCCAACTTGCAAAAGACAATGGTTCTTCCAGTCAATTAGATAATGACAATGCCTTTCATCAAAATGTCACTATAGACAACTCAAATAAGGGTTTGCAAATCTGTAGACAACTTAGAACCCTCCTGAGTTTGCAATTCTAAAGGCAACTTAGATAAGGGTCCCTTCTCTTCCTACAGAGTTCAAGGGCTTTCTTGACACTATTTGGCGAAGGATCTAGTTCACCAACCTAGGGCAGATGCACTTCTGACACATCCATTTATCACCAAACAGGATGACAACCCTTGTAACATCTCAGATCTACTAGAATTATAGAGGATGTCTCAAAATTAGTGTTAGCCAAAGCCATCCAAAAAGGTATCTGGATTTTTTTTTCAAGATTTTTCAGTTGGTGTTTTGAATGAAAAAGGATTTTTTGTATTAATTTAGGTGTTTAATGAAGTATTTTTACAGCTTAGAAAATATTCCAAAAATAAGAAAAAATATTAATGGAAATTTTAGGAATTTTTTGGCAATTAATTTGGAATTTTTAAGCATTTTTAATGAATATTTTCATTTTTTTTGGTATTTTTAAAAGAGTTTGTAATTTGAAAATGGTCTAATTTTTTTTCTTGAAATTTTCAGTTTAAAAAAATAGTGCAATTTGCTGTCCCTGGGACTGCATTTGTTGGGTACATCATTCCTGGCATCAGAGGAGGTAGGACTCCTCTTTCTGGATTCATCGCCAATCTAGCTTCCACTTCATCATACAATCTTGCACCTTCGGTTGCAGCTTGCAGTGTAGCTGGTCTTTACAGCTCCACAAACTTACAGACTTCTAGTTGTAATCCTCTGAGAAACACCCCCTTCAGAATGCCATCATCTAGATTATGGTTAGTCCATCTCTTCAGGATGGATTCCATTCGTGAGACATAAGCTTCTAGTCTTTCTCCACAGGACTGACTTAGGCTCATAAATTCCTCTCGCATCCGCTCTTCAAAACCTTCATGCCTGAATTTAGTGAGGAAGGCCAACTTCAGGTCGTCCCATGTGCCAAAAGTTCCTGCTGCTTGTCTCTCATACCATTGAAATGCCACGCCCTTTAAAGTGGCGGGGAAGATTGCTAACCAATGCTCAGGGGTTTTGGCATTGTTAGCCACACATGCTACCATACACTCTGCTACATGAAGATCGGGGTCTTCATTGTACTCTCCCTTAAAAACTGGCAATGGAACTACATTCCCTGGCCTGTCTCATCAATATTTCCAGGACGGATCTGGCTTGGAAGTGGACCTCCAACAGGAGGAGGAAGGGCTTGATGTGCCATTGGGGCTTCTGTAAAGAGTTCCGCAAGGGCGTCAAAGGCGGCTTCTGCTGCGAGCTCGTTCTCAGCCTTGATTTTTGCTTTCTCTCTTCTTACGTACCTCTGGACTCGTTCTAACACTTGCCTCTTTATTGCGTCATTCATCAGGGGTGTGGCTCCACTATGTTGTTAGTGCTCCACAGAGGGTTAACAGAAGGCTTCAGTATCTGGAGGACTCTCTTGCCAACATTTCTTCTACTTCTTTCTTTTCAACGTCCCTGAATTCTGCTTTCATTCCACTGCTTGCACAGAGGAAGGTATTCGGTTCTGAAGGTGTCAAAATGCATACGTCTGAGCATTGTGGTGGTGCCATCATCATAGTAATGCCAACTTCTGATGGTTTCAAGAGTGTATGTTGTGAAAAACACTCTGTCTACCAACTAATTGAACAAACAGAAGATTATCAGTACACCAAGCATCCCATGTATCTTGCTGTTGAGCATCTACGAACAAATTCCAACTCTTTTCCTTCTTGTCTTTGTGAACCTCTACAGACCAAGACTCCTGAAGCTTCTTCACAATCTTCCACTTGATGATGTCTGGAAACTTCTCAATGAATGCCAAATCTTCCATAGATGGTCATTCTCTCTGTTTTTACTCTTCAGTTTATCCCCAAACCGTTTGCCACCAAAATGCAAGTTTCTGCTGCTTCAACAGGAAGAGGAAACTGTCCACCACATAGAGCATGCATCATGATGGTGATGTGTTTTCGCCATTGTGGGATGAACTTCTTGTGAAAAGTAGCTTTGATTATGAGAAATTCCAACTCTTCAGTGGAAGAAGGAATTTTACAAACATCCATTGAATTCTTCTCTTCTTGGCAATGCCATTTCCTTTATTTTCAGCCTCCTCTGGTGCTTGTTGATGGCAAGTTTCCTCGGCTGCGCACCAAAAACATGGAGCCCCAAGATGAACACCAAGGAAAATGGAATTCTCTTGCAAGAAAATCTATCTTGTAACATCAACAAGCTTTTTTATTAGGTTTTATATGATCACAATGAAAAAAAGAACACCAGGCAGCACAACAAATCTTCATGCAGCATCATGTAGATCTCCCACGGATTTGATAGAATCAACCATATTCTTCAATATCTTCACAAAATCCATCAATAGAACAAAGAAAGCAAAGGAATACACAATCTTTGAATGGAAATAGATCACATAGTATTCATCTTCAATATCTTCATAGTCTTCTCTCTCAATCTCTCATATACAATCACTCTGTTATAGTAGAATTGGCTATCTCTGACTCTCTCTCTCTCTCTCTCTCTCTCTCCATCAATAATACATCATATCCTCACTACAATCTCTCATAATCACTCACAATAATCCTTCTTAGGTCGTGAATACTCCTCTCAAGAGGTATGTCTGATATGAAGAGTCACTAGAGCCACTACAGTGTCCTTTCATAGCTCACTAGTGTCACTTCACTCCAGTCTTTACTTGAGTCTTCAACAGCTACTTCTTTCACTTCTTTTAGCTCTTTTGCACTTGTATTCACCTCTTTCCAAGTTCAGAAAAATTTCCCAAGCTACACTCTCATCCAATAGAACACATACAGAAGCATACAGAACAGTCACAGTACAGTACCAGAATAGCTACAGTACAGTTACAGTACAGAGACAGAACAGAGACAGAGCTCTACAGAAGATCTACAGAAGGTTACCGAAGGTCAACAAAACCTCATAACTCATATCAAAACCATTCCAAACCATAAAAAATCATTCAATAAGTTTTCACAAGATCTCAATCTTCATCAATCAATAATCCATGCTTCATACAGAAGACAATCAGAACAAAACAAAAGCTATACAGAAGGTATACAGAACCAATCAAAACCTATCAGAACATCACAGAACATCATATCTCCACTAATAAACATCATGAACTTTCAAAACATAATCAATATCATCCAAAACACTCTCAAACCTCTTCCAAACCAATCAATCATCTCATAAAATCAACCATTCAGCTCTCAAAAATAACAAAAATCAGCCAAAAAACAAGTCATTTCAACACTCAACAATCTAACAGAAGAAAAATTTGAGCTCTTTAGTGAACTTATATTCTCCTTTTCCTTAGGTCGCGAGGACACTTCCTTTCTAAGTGTGGGGATATGTTGAGAGTGGAAAAAGACTGTTTTTTGTTGTTTTTGAGGTCTGAATGATTGATTTTTGATAGATTTAGAGTGATGTATGGTTGTAAGGGAAGTATTTGAGAGTGTTTTGGATGATATTGATTATGTTTTAGAAGTTCATGATGATTCTCAGTGGAGATATGAGATTCTGTGATGTTCTGATAGGTTCTGTATATCTTCTGTATAGCTTGTGTTTTGTTCTGATTGTCTTCTGTATGAAGCATGGATTGATGATTGATAAAGATTGAGATCTTATGAAAGATTATTGAATAGTTTTTGAGAGTTTGGAATGGTTTGAGTATGAGTTATGAGGTTTTGATGACCTTCTGTAACCTTCTGTAACCTTCTGTAGATCCTCTGTAGAGCCTCTGTCTCTGCTCTGTCTCTGTACTGTAATTGTACTGTAGCTGTTTTGGTACTGTACTGTGACTGTTCTGTAGAACTTCTGTAGGTGTTATGTAGAATGTTCGTGTGACTTTGGGAAAGTTTTCTAACCTTTGGAAAGGATGAATCTAAGTTCAAAAGAGCTAAAACAAGTGGAAGAAACAGCTGCTGAAGATTGAAGAGAAGACTAAGTGACAGTGACAGTAGTGAGTTGTGAAAAGACACTATAGTGGCTCTGGTGACTCTTCATATCAGACATACCTCTTGGGAGGTGCATCCACGACCTAAGAAGGATTATTGAGGGTTATTATGAGAGTATTTTAGTGAGGATATGATGTACTATTGGTGGAGAGAGAGAGAGAGAGTCAGAGATAGTCAAATCTATCAAAACAGTGTAACTGTATATGAGAGATTGAGAGAGAGAATTATGAAGACATTGAAGAAGAATAATATGTGATTGATTTCCATTCAAAGATGGTGTATTCCTTTGTGTTCTTTGTTATATTGATTAATTTTGTGAAGATGTTGAAGAATATGGTTGATTCTATTAAATCCATGGGAGAAATCTACTATGATGCTGCGTGAAGAATTGATGTTTTCTTTGTTTTGATGATCAAAAGAATGAAATAAAAGCTTGTTGATGTTACAAGATAGATTTTCTTGAAAGAGAATTTTCTTTTCCTTGGTGTTCCTCTTGGGGCTCCAAACTTAAACTCTATCAAGCTAGAACATACATGACTAGTCTCAATTGACTAGTGCATGACTCTCTCACATGTTGCATGGGCCAAAGTCAAATCACAAGAGCTCATAAACAAGATCTTAGCATAATATTACACAATCCCTAGTCCTTTGAACCCAAGGCTATAGAGAGTAGAGATTTAGGTTACAAACAATGAGATTCCTCACATAGATAGCTACTATTGGTGGTGACGATCCAAAGGAAAACATCTATATGGTGCCTCAAGTGCCCACATTGAACTTAATCCAAATATGTATGCATAGAGTTTTGCTAGCAATTTATATTGCTTCATAGACACTTGCAAACTCTAGTAACATATCCACATGCTTGTAGACAAAGATTAGGTAGCAAGCTTAAGGGTTACACAATCTTTTTTCACAATAACTAGAAAAAGATTACGCTCGTACAACAATAGGAGATAAGAAACCAATGGAAAGAAGAAGACAATAGCAAGTAGTAACCCTCCTCTTTTGTTGATAATTCTTAAGCCTTAGAAACAAACTTTTGAATGTCCAAAAGTAGACAAGAGCAAAAATAGTCTAGGGTTTCATTTTGTCACTATTTTTTATAAATTTAAGAAGAGCTCATGAAGTAATGTTTTAAATCTAAGGTATAAAGATTCAAACCATCCTTGTACATTGATTAAAAAACAGCCCAAATTTTCATTGCTAATCTCTTAGTCACATATTTGGGATCATTAGAGATACATCACTATGCCTACACTTAGGTGTATTTCTTTAGTTCACCATCATCTCACATACACATGCATGGCTCATGTGTGTGTTTGTCAGAATCTCCACCCCCTCTCTTTTATTTTCTGCATGGGACTTGTACTAAAATAAAGATATGCCCATATTTCTATTCCGGGGTGACTCATTTGTACAACATTGTCCCTTTTGGCTATTGAGGTGTCGATAAATAATCTAGGTCTTTTGACTAAATAAATTATTTGTATACGAAGTAGTGTTTTAGGAAAATCTTAATCAACAAAATACTTATCATATGCAAACAAGACAAACTTGCTATATGAATGCATTCTATAACTTAATGTATTCGCATGAAACACACTTGTTAGATGAATGCATTCAACAAACTAGTTTGTTCTTTAGAGTGGCCATTCGTGGCTCCTTCATGCTCTCTCTCTCTCTCTCTCTCTCTCTCTCTCTCTCTCTCTCTCTCTCTCTCTCTCTCTCTCTCTCTCTCTCTCTCTCTCTCTCTCTCTCTCTCTCTCTCTCTCTCTCTCTCTCTCTATCATTCATCTCTTCACACCACCTCCTCCCTATGCCATTCGGCAATTGAAGATACAAAATGCTAAAGGGCAGTGATTTTGAAAATTTTAACTTAAAAATTTGAGTACATTTTTAATATCAATATCTTGCACTAATTTTTTTAAAATACAAAATGTGAGCCTTAATTGGAAAAATAAGCTTGCATTATAAAAAACATTCATATTTGGAAGTTCAAATATAATGTTCAGGAGAAGAAATGTGTTAAGGCACATTCTCCACCCACAACTGACGTCTTGATTAGGTTGTTGTGGGAGTTGCATAATCTATGTAGTCATGGTACTTACAAGGTTGTCCTGATGAACTAAAAGGCTCTCCATGCAACTTACCACTTTTGTGTGGAGCTTTAGAGATACACAATAAGTTAGTTCTCTTGACAACACCTTCAAAGAGCACAAACTAACCTCAAAGGAGAGACATAGATACTTACTGTTAGGCTTTTCTGTGGTAGCCCTGCCCCCTGCCAATAGTATTTACTAAAAACATGTTTGCAAGAATATCATACATTATCAGACTCCTGTGATCCCTATTCATTTATCAAACTAGATAAGAATTCCAAAGTAATAGTGTCAAAACTAGGATAGAAGAAGCCAATTACACAAACAAGCAATGCTCTTGATAAAGAACTTAACTGATGGTAGGAAATGAAAACAATTCACATATAATTAATTGTCATGTAAGGAAATATCCTCAAGAATTGGGGATATGAGGTGTCATCATCTTGTAGAAGTCCCCATAGGCTCGTGGGGCGCTGGTCTAGTGGGCTAGTTCAAGGGCTTGTGGGGTTTGGAATCGATTTAGTGGAGCTCGGTTGGTGGGGTTTCATTGGGGGCTTGTGGAATCAAACTTGGTTTGTTGGTGGGGCTTTAGAGATTGGTTACGTGCTCGAACTTAGGGTGTTGTCAGGCTTGATCATCTCAAGACGATGGGGATAAGGCTCTATTTGGATTTGGGTCATGTTGCTCGTGCTTTTTGTAAGCATATGTCCCTCTCATGGGAGGTAGGGGATCTTGGGCTAGCTTGTTATCAGTGAAGAGGTGGGACGACAAGAATTTTGTGAATCTGATGGTCTAAGATCTCCACAAGATTCAAAAGCCTATCATACTAGAGTAGCAAGTGGCACAACTTTTGGAAATCTTTAGGCATGACCATCACCTTGTGGGCATGGGCAACAAGAAAATATGTGTCTTCAAAAAATTTGACAAGGAAGTCTTTAGAAATCTCCTATAGTTTGATGCCTCTTGAGATGGTCCATCACATGTCTATGGCCCATCACTCACAAATTTCCTAAACTAATCTTTGGAAGGGCAGACATAGTATTGCAAGATGCATTTGACATTGTATCCCACATAGTTTGCTAAGTATTGCATGGTGAGCTTGATATCTTTTGCGCCTTCTGTGAGAGAGACCCCCTGCCATGAGATCTAAACCATAGAACAAAGAGAGTCATTACCAAGAGACAGAGGCTATTGCATTACACTTATGAACTACAAACTACTTGGTGGTGACCCTGGAAAGTAAGAACACTGAACCACCAAGCAATAGAGGCTACATCATGGCAATGGGTAGTCTCTATCACTTGTTGGTGGTGACCCTCAAAGACAAGAACAGTTGGGATGAGGGTCATCACTGATCAATCGAGGTTTCCCCACTTCAATGGGTTGCCAGTAACCGCTTGGTGGTAACCCTTGAAGACAAAAACACTAAATCAAGGTCACCACCACCAAGTGGTTTGTGGAAACCCATTATTGTGGGGTAGCACTATCATTTGGTGGTGACCTTTGAGGACAAGATTGCTAAAAGAGGATCATCACCAAGCGATAGAGACTGCCCCGTGGTAGTGGATTTTCACTTCCTACTTGGTGGTGATCCTCAAAGACAAGAACATTGGATGAGGGCTACCACCAAGTGATAGAGACTACCGTGTAGTAATGCGCTGCCATACACTGCTTGGTGGTGATCCTTAAAGACAATAACATTGAATGAGGGTCATTATTAAGTGATAGAGGTTGCCCCATGGCAATGGGTTGCCACAAACCACTTGGTAGTGACCCTTGAAGATGAGAAAACTGAACGAGACTCACCACCAAGCGATAGAGATTACCTTGTGGCAATGGTTTGTAACAAATTACTTGGTAGTGACCCTCTAAGACAAGAATACTGAATGAGGGTCACTACCAAGCAGTTCATGGTGACCCATTGCTGTGGAATAGTCTCTATTGCTTTGGTAGTGACCCTCCAAGACAAGAACCATCAAGTGATGGATGCTGCCCCATGTCAATAGGTTTCCATGAATTTCTTGGTGGTGACCCCAAAAGACCATCCACAATACCAAACCCCTAGTGGGAGGACCATCACCAAGGGAAAAATTTCAAGGCGCACGCAATGGTTAGGGATTTTTTGGAAAAAAAACATGGCATTATTGACAAATATGTCACGATAGGATCGGCATTGTGGTCATTGAGTTAGTTCTTTTGGGGGTAGACACCTAATGCCATGGGGTTCAAGATATGCTTATTCTAGGGGTAGGCTCAATGAAGGGCACAAGGTCTCAACTGATAGCTTGCTAGATGAGGGATAGAACAAAGGTCTAGACAAAGGTGAGAGCAAGAAATGATAAAATGCATGTAGAGTCCAATTTAATGGAAGAGCTTTTGCATTAATTGGTTTAGGGTGTGGGGATCGAGTACAAAATGCTTTTGTATTAATCAGTTTAGGGTGTGGCAATTAAGGATCGAGTATTGAGTGATTTTGTATTAACATGCAAAATTTATTTGCATATTTTGATGGGCCCTCCTCGAGACTAAATGCAGGACTATCGAGGATTTCTAGAACACGTGCTAAGTTCTCAGAGTTTTGCAACAAAAAATATTTTTACACTATAAAAGTAGTAATTTGTATTAAAAAGGATGAAAGATATTGGTGCAAGTACACTTATGGGAGCTTTCCACACAACATACTAATAGGCTATTAGATTTGGTACCAAAATCCCATTGTGGGGGCATATGCGCCTGGCTAGTGTAGAAGGCCATTCCATATCACATCATGATTTAGAATTTCTATAAAAAGGGGCTATGGAAAATTAGTTTGGGATTTGAATCAGGTTGGGAGAAATAGGGATAGGACTCTGGTTATTAGATTTGGTACCAAAATCCCATTGTGGGGGCATATGTACTTGGCTAGTGTAGAAGGCCATTCCATATCACATCATGATTTAGAATTTCTATAAAAAGGGGCTATGGAAAATTAGTTTGGGAGAAATAGGGATAGGATTCTAGTTCATCTTCTAGGTGGCTAGATCCATTTCAGGGGAATTCGGGATGGATATGCTAAGGGGATGAACATCAATTGCGTTTGTATTGGTGTATTGGGTACTAGCTTGTTGGATTGGCGATTGGCGTGAAGCTGAAGCAAGAGGATTAGGCATGCCATTCCATTCGATGTCACAAATTTCATAATATTTGGCGAGTTTAACTTGATGAAACTTGCACAATATTTGGAGTCTCTCCCTTCTACTCTAGTTGACAAGTAGGGGGTTGGAGTTTTGCATAATCAGTGGAGGCTCATGGCTTCCATGCAAGCAAAGGGCAGGCTATTCATTGCAAGCGATAGGGCTTGAGATATGGGCAAGAAAAAGAGGTTGATGTGACCCAAATCTAAGGGGTTTTGGGAGGGCCTATAGAGAGAGTGAGGTATTAGTATATGGGAGACTTGAGAAGTATTTCATGCAACGGAACTTCATCTAAAATCTTGGAGTGAGCTAACAATCCCTATTGAAATGAGAGAAAGATCACTCTGGAGACTAGTAAATGATGAGCATGAGAGATTGCTAGGGGGGCATAGGGTAGAGAGACTGTCTCACACTATCTAAACATCAAAGACTAGTATATGTAATGCCAGTGAAAAATGATAGGCATCAACCCCAAAAAGAGGTGTCATTCACAAATGAAAATATTTTAAGATTGTCTTCACAGGCAAAATAGCCAAAAACAAGAAAAAGAGCCATAAAATTTAGGCCTTGGCCATAAGTTTGACTCATAGATCTCAAATTTGAAGGGTTTTCTAGATTTTCACGAGGGTCTTAGAAGAACTCCCCTTCTCTTCTCAAAGAGACTTGGAAGGCACATAACTATTTTTTTAAAATTTCAATCCTTAATTTGAGGGTAATATATTGTTAGCCCTTTTCTAGAAGAGTAAAACTCCCTTTGAAGGGTGTTGCGACTGTCAAATATTAGGCCTACATGAGAGGTGAATGATGCGACAGTAGACCATTTGAAGATACAAGTAGGAGCAATCACCGCCATACTTCTTTCAAGCCCCCCCTCCCCTTGCCCCCGCCCCCAAAAAAAAGAGAGCGTAAAAAAGTGCCCCGTTTAATTAGTTCTATCACCATTGCTTCCTTGACATACACCTTCTCCTTGAGGTTGTTGAGATGACAAGCTCAACACATGCAGACATTAATGATGGACCACCTAGTTAGATGGGTCCACACATCTACACTTAGCACATTAGTGGCAATTATGACTCTCATATGGCCACTGACTCATTACTTATTATATTCAGGTTGTTACACCTATTTACAGCTGGCATAGTTATAGTGCCAGTCGACTAGTGTAGTCGGTTATGTATTGTTTGACTTAGTAGGTCACTTTCCTTTATGTTGTATCTTATCTATACTTTGTGTACATTGTATAGTGTGTGAAAGAAGAAGAAGAAACCAGCAAGAAAAAGTTTTGGCCTCCATCTCTCTTTTTGTCTCTTGAGTGAGCTTCTCCTTGTGCATTCTGTGTATGTTCGGCGCAGCATCTAGAGCAAGTCCCCCCAACACGCGATTCTTGACATGGTATCAGAGCTGCGCCACTGATTGAGGCTGGTTTTGAAGGCTAAAGAAAAGGAGAGGAGCCAAGGATTCTAACAAGCAAGCAACGGGTAAGAAGCTCTTCCATTCTCTACTTCTTCTCTTAAACAGTACCTATGGAGGCACCAGAAGCAAGGCAGAGCAAAAATCTTAGATTGCACTGAGATTTGGTGTGCACGAAGAGCGCTATGTATTCTGCAGATAAGCCCTTTAGGGCTTGCCCGTTGCTATTTTGGCCATCCGAGGTAATTTCAGGCCCCGTTTTAGACTTGCAAAGTTGCGAATAATAATTCGAGATACCCTGCAATTTCAGCTGTGTCTGCCGTATACAGGTGCACAAGTTACAGATTTCAGATCTGTAAGTTCAAAGGTGTTTACCAACAAATAAACACAAGGTTTATCTGCAAATTGGTTGCAAATTGCATGTATTGTTTGTTAGAAATGCGGGATCTAGAGCATGGCAAAACCGGAAGCTATGGAGGATGAAGAAATAAGTGTAGACTCATGATGGAAAGGACACTGTTTGTTACACAAGTGAATTAGGTTCCAAGATTGAGACTTGGACTCATAAACACAATCTTGTGTATGTGGACAATGACATTGACACTTTACTGAAATGAAAAGAGTACTATCATTGCATTAAGAAAGGAAGCAAGTACAATGCTTTATAGGAAAGTAGGAAACTGCAGTAGGCACCATTGTGCATATGGGATAATGTACCCTGCATGTCCTTGACCCTGAGACTCCATACAAAGAGGCTGTTTGAGTGTGATTGCTGATTCTCAACACCCCTCCTCAATCACAACTAGGAAATGCACAAAGTGTGTAGAGGCTGTAATGAGAACCACCTGCAAAGTGTGGGTATACCACAGACATGGCAAAACACCAGAGGCTGTTGCAGAAAAAGCTAAGTGTGGGTACCATAAACATGGTGGACATCCAGAGGCTGTAACAGGGGCCTCACAAAGTGTACAGGGACTGTAATGCCAAGTTACATAAGGAGTTTACAAAGCTTATGGCAGGAAACATTAGGGCAAGGAAAATACAAGGCTATTAAAACAGTCTATCAGAATTATGAGAGTACAAGGACTGATGAGTCTTGTCCTTCCGATCCTGGTGGTCTTCATCTTCATCTTCCTTTGCTTCATTTTCTTCTTCTTCTTTGACTGCGACTAGATAGGCCTTTTGGGATCTCTTTCTTGCGTGGCAGAACTTCTCGGTGTGTCCGGTCCTTTTGCAGAAGTCACAAAAGAGCTGATCTTTCTTGCCTTTGTACCTGTTGCCAACATATAATGCATGCTCATCTCTAGAGGTACTTGGTTCTTCTTTAGTTTTCAGCTTCTTTTCTTCTTCTAACAGTGATGCCTGGATATCAACAAGTTCAGGATTTGGCATGTTGATTAAAGTTGTTGATACGTTATTATATTCAGGAGGCAAGCTCTTAAGTAGAACACCGATGCAAACATCTTCATCCATTTTAATGTTGATTCCTGCAAGTTGGGTTAGGAGTCCTTCCATGTAATTAAGATGTGTGGCAAGTGATGTGCTGGACTTCATTTCAAGCCTGAAGAATTCAATTAGGAGACCATACTTTGATGATTTAGATTGTGCACCGAACAGGGTGTCAAGTCTTTTCCATGTATCCTGTGAGGTCTCACAGTTATCCACGTGATGGATATAACTGTCATCTAGCTCCAATTTGATAACGGCCTGGGCTCTGTCATCATTCTTTTGCCAAGTAGTTGCAAGGTCCACGTCCCTCGGTTTCTTCTCTTTGCCATTTGTGATGGCCCAGAGACCCTTCTTCATCAGAATGAGCTTGATGCGGGTTTGCCAAGTGTGGAATCCGACTCCTTTGAATCGAGCATTTGGCGAATCTTTGCCCATGTTAGATTTACGGGAACAGTAGCAAATCAACTTCAGACTTTATTAGATTTGAGCAACAGAAGAATTGATTGAGAGACACAAGTGCTAAAAAGCACTAACTGAGTGTCAATGAATACCAAATCTGCAAAAGTCTTTTACTCCAAGTGATCTTCCCCTTCTTGATTTGATGCTGATGTCTTCAGATCTGAGTGACAGTACTTTAACGAACTTCAGAGAGTATTGCTCAGTGATTAAAATCACTGTTGATAACTTCAGTGAGAGAAACAGTAAAAAATGTCAAGATTTTGAAGCTTTTGGCTATGGTGGAATTAGGGTTTCTGAGACAGGGGCCTGGTTTTTTGCTTATTGCAGGAGCTACAGTGCATCATTTTCAAAACTTTTTACATATCTAGGAAGCTTATGTCATGGGCTACCAAAGCCCCATGGAGATTGTTCAGATCGTGAGCTGTACGGCGCACGCAGAGGCCACGAACAGAAACGGCGCAGATCTGGACAGCGACAGTCGATTTGTGCAATGCTGGAGCCAGGGAGCATCAATGTCATCGATTATTGTGCCAAGATGAAGCGCCTTGAGCAGAGGAACAACTCTCCAGAAGAAATCGTGGGCTGAAATGGCCTGGTTGAAGAGTTATGGAAGCTCCAAGCAAGGTAGGTCCTGTCTGGCTATGGCAGACACAGAACAGAGATTGGGGATTTTCACAATGCTGAGCTCCAGATGGTCCAATGTCCTGGATTGATGTGATACAGGGAAGCTTTATGAGTTGGGGAATACTTTTCCAGAAGGAAGCTCCAAGAGATTTGACCTGTGGAGTGAGATATAAGCAGTTCAATCTGACAGGGTGCTGCTGGCTATGGCTGCCATGGAAGCTTCAGTGAGAGTAGAGTTGAGAAAAGAAGTCATACACTGACACTGAGCTGGATGGAGGTTCAGAAGAATCAAGAGAGGCTGGAGAAGCAATGCCATGCCCAACTGGGCTCTGATACCATGTTAGAAATGCGGGATCTAGAGCATGGCAAAACCGGAAGCTATGGAGGATGAAGAAATAAGTGTAGACTCATGATGGAAAGGACACTGTTTGTTACACAAGTGAATTAGGTTCCAAGATTGAGACTTGGACTCATAAACACAATCTTGTGTATGTGGACAATGACATTGACACTTTACTGAAATGAAAAGAGTACTATCATTGCATTAAGAAAGGAAGCAAGTACAATGCTTTATAGGAAAGTAGGAAACTGCAGCAGGCACCATTGTGCATATGGGATAATGTACCCTGCATGTCCTTGACCCTGAGACTCCATACAAAGAGGCTGTTTGAGTGTGATTGCTGATTCTCAACATTGTTGAGTAGATAGTGAAAAAAGCTATCTGGTATATTGCTGTGCACTACAAGTCGAGGGTTGCAGAAGATTTGCTTGCTGTTTGGTATTAGTTTTGTGATAATGGCAGAGAACAGTGAAAATAGCATCATTGAGAAGCTCGACAAGAACAACTACCCTTCATGGAAGTTTCATGTCACGAACTTCCTTATTGGAAAAGGTCTCTACGAGTTTGTTTCAGGTGAAGAAAAGGAGCGGGAGGTGAGTGATCCTCCAACTGCAGAAGAGACAAAGGTACGGAAGGAATGGAATGCAAAAGACAAAAAGGTCATATATCGACTGTCTGCAGTAATTGACAATAATATGCTGGGACATATTAGAAATGTAGAGAATTCATATACACCTTGGACCATACTTGAAAGCATATTTTTTGTAAATACAAAGGCATGAAAGATTCAACTCAAGCAAGAGTTGAATACATTGAAGAAAGGGAAGATGTCTATCAATGAGTATGCACTGAAGGTAAGGAGCATTGTAGATGCCTTGGTAGCGATTGATGCAATGCCCGATGATGATGATTTGGTGTCGTCTACCTTGGGTGGACTTAACAATGAAAAGGCTTGGAAGTCTTTTGTAACTTTCGTATATGTTAGAAAGCCATTTCGAGATTTTGATGAGTTGGTCTCCCTTATGATCACTGAAGAGATCAACATGTAGAGTGAGACATTTGAAAAAAGTGGTGAACATGTCCAGGCTTTCCACTCCAGTTTAGGAAGGGGACATGGCAGGTCCTCTTCAAGAGGCCGTGGTACAGGACGTGGTAGTGACAACCAGCAAAACAGATTGAATCAGCAATTTGGTGATATGCAATTTTCAGGAGGTCGTGGTAACTTTAGAGGTAGGGGGAGCTTTAGAGGAAGAGGTGGATGCCATAATAGAGGTTCTAACAACTATGGTATTGTGTGTCACTACTGTGGAAAAACAGTTCATATTGCAGCCCAATGTTATGCTAAGAAAGATGATATTCGCAGTGGTAAGTTGCAGCAAGGAAACTATGCATCGTCTTCACGACAGAATGAAAATAAAAATGAACATCTATTTGTTATGCAACATATGCTGAATGCTCTTACAGGAAAGGGAACACATGATGATGTTTGGTATGTTGATTTAGGTGCATCCAATCATATGACTAGCCATGCAGAATGGTTTGGAGAGATGCATGATTTGCAAAATACAGGTTATGTGCAGACGGGTGATGATTCATGCCACCCAATTTCACACATTGGAAAAGTTCCCTTGTCCTTGCATGATGGTAAAACAAAGAGTCTTTCAAATGTATTACATGTGCCATCTATTACAAAGAACTTGGTGTCAGTCGGTCAGATGGTAGAGCAAGGGCTACAAGTCAGATTTAATGCGAAGGGCTGGTTTGTAGAAGACTTCAATGACAAGTGCAGGTTGGTTGCAAAGGGAAGTAGATTTGGACGTATGTTTACTATGGATGTTCGAATTCCTACTATGAATGCTGCTATGTATGCTAAAGGAAAAGGTGTTATTGCAGATATTTAAATTTGGCACAAACGCATTGGACATGCAAATGTATAGAGGCTGAAATTAATGCAGTCCAAAGGATTGGTTACAGGTTTGCCTACACGTAGAGTTGCAGAATTTCATAAGGTATGCGAAGCATGTCAGTTTGGTAAGTAGGCAAGACAACCCTTTTCACATGATAGAGATATAAGCAGAAATATCCTTGATGTTGTGCATACAGATATTTGGGGGCCTACACAAAATGTATCTCTTGGAGGCATTCATACTTTGTCACATTCGTTGATGATTGTTCTAGAAAGCTGTGGGCATATTTTATGAAGGAAAAGAGTAAAGCATTTGAGCACTTTAGAACTTTCAAGGCTACAGTTGAAAGAAAAACAAGCTTGAAAATAAAGTGCTTGAGGTCAGATGGAGGGGGAGAGTACCTCTTGAATGAGTTCAGTGATTTTCTGAGGTCTCATGGGATAAAGAGACAGTTCACATGCAGGTATACCCCACAACAAAATGGTGTTGCAGAAAGAAAAAATAGGCATATTGCAAAAGTTGCACGGGCATTAATGGCTGAAAAGAATATGCCCAAACATTTTTGGTATGAGGCTGTCCATACTACTGTCTACATTATGAATAGAACTCCCACAGCTGCAGTTCATGGGATGACTCCTGAAGAATGCTTTACTGGCAAGAAGCCTGATGTATCGCACTTGAAGGTATTTGGTTGTGTTGCATATGTTCATGTGCCAGATGAGCTACGGAAAAAGCTTAATCCAAAGGTAGAAAAATGTGTCTTTATTGGATACTCTTTAGAGCAGAAAGGGTATCGCTGTTATAACCCTGTCACATGTAAGTTCAGAGTGAGCAAGGATGTCATCTTTGATGAAATGAGCAGTTGGTATGCATCTAGTGGTGATGCATTGGATGATGATGATGATCATGACACTCATGTGTAGGCTAAAAAGCAAGAATCACGGACTCTTAGTGGACTAGAGACATCATCTGGTAGTCCTTGGTCTGGGAGACTAAGGAGTAGCTCTACATCTTCAGGTGCATTTAATAGCACTATAGGTAAAGACAAAGGAAAGAATAAAGTGTCAGATGGCATTGATGCAGTTCTTGATGGAGACTCCAGTGGCTCAGAGAGCTTGGATGATGAGATTGGCATTCCTTCAGTGAGGACTCCAGGTGTGCAGAGAGCACACGTCAATGCAAAGACTCCATTGAGTGATCCAGTGGTACACAGGTCTAGCAGGGTGAGATACCCTGTTAACAGATTTGGTTTTAAAGGTTATGTAGCTCACCATTATGCTTATATGATGAAAGTGATTGAGGATGTTGAGCCCACATGTTTTGAGGAGGCTATTGGTCATGCTCATTGGGATGTAGCAATGGATGAGGATCTAGTATCATTGCCGAAGGGCAAGAAAGCTATTGGATGTAAGTGGGTTTAAAAGATTAAGCACAATGCAGATGGTTCTATTAGTAGGTACAAAGCTAGGCTGGTTGCAAAAGGCTATGCCCAGACATATGGCATAGATTATGAAGAAACCTTCAATCCAATTGCTAGGATGGCAACTGTCAGATGTGTGATTTGCTTTGGCAGTAGCCAAAGGTTGGAGGTTGTAGCAAATGGATGTGAAGAATGCCTTCTTGCATGGTGATTTGCAGGAAGAAGTGTATATGGATCAGCTAGCAGGCTATGAAGATTTAGAGCATCCCACGTATGTGTGCAGGTTGAAGAAGACGCTCTATGGGCTCAAGCAAGAACCTAGAGCATGGTTTGACAAGATCAGATAATATCTTGTCAATATTGGCTTTTATGTTTCTGATGTGCTGATCACTCATTTTATGTGAGAAAGGGAGATGCAGGTTTGGTCATCATAGTCATCTATGTGGATGACTTGATTATTACAGGTGATAGTGATAGTGGGATTGCTAAACTCAAGGACTTTTTAAAGAAGAAGTTTGAGATGAAGGATTTAGGTGAGCTAAGGTACTTCCTTGGCACTTGAGCTTGAGGGGGAGTGTTGAGATGACAAGCTCAACACATGCAGACATTAATGATGGACCACCTGGTTAGATGGGTCCACACGTCTACACTTAGCATGTCGGTGGTCATTATGACTCTCATATGGCCACTGACTCATTACTTATTATATTCAGGTTGTTACACCTATTTACAACAGCTGTCATAGTTATAACACCAGTCGACTAGTGTAGTCGGTTATGCATTGTTTGACTTAGTAGGTCACTTTCCTTTATGTTGTATCTTATCTATACTTTGTGTACATTGTAAAGTGTGTGAAAGAAGAAGAATAAACCAGCAAGAAAACGTTTTGGCCTCCATCTCTCTTTTTGTCTCTTGAGTGAGCTTCTCCTTGTGCATTCTGTGTGTGTTCGGCGCAACATCTAGAGCAAGTCCCCCCACCACGCGATTCTTGACAGAGGTCACCATTCAAGAATGTTAATTTGACATCCACTTGGTAAACTGGCCACTTCTTATGAGTAGCCATTGCAAGTACTATGTAGATAGTGGAAAAATAAGAGCGCGTGGCTTTGCTCATTTACAAGGACTTGATTTTATGTCCAAATATTACATGCTAGTTGATCTAGTCACCATTATAGGTACTTAAGATATTGCATTTGGAGAAGTAGATAGGTAGAGGTACAAAATTGCATAAAATCCAGTGATAGCACGTAAAATTATTATTTAAGTGTTTCTTGATATTATCTGACACTGGGTGTATTGGGCATGGATTTTCATGATGGTTACACGCTTGTGGGGCGAAGGAGGACTCCTTACGGAATAGGTCCAAATCCCAATAAACCTAATGCCAAATGGAAGCTAGAAGTAATAAACGAAACAATACGATGTGAGCTGCTGCGTAACCCTCATAGCTTCAGATACCTACCATTCTAACAGTTGGAGCAAATGGTTCTTGAAAATCAAATCCTTCAAGCTTTGAAAATCCCTATGCAACTAATCTGGCTTTATACTTTTCTAAGCTACCATCAGCCTTATACCTTATCTTCCAGACCCACTTGATGCCAATAATCTCTCTTTTCTACCCGATCCACTAGCTCCCAAGTGTCATTACTCATCATGTTATCATACTCAACTTGCATAGCTGCTCTCCTTGTTGGATTGGCAAGTACTTCTTCCAAGTTTGCTTGCTCCTTTATTTCTCTCATAATCTCAATCATCAAGGCCATATTGACTATGTGAGCAAAAGCCTTTCTTTGCTTCTCTATTCTTAGTGACCTCCTTGGTCCATCCGCATTTTCCTCAATTGTAGTACACATAGGATTATTGCAATCATAGAGTTGCTTCACCCATCGTGGCAATGGCTTTTTCAATGGCATGATTGTAGGTTGGTGAACTTTTTCCTCATCATCTGAAAATGATGCTTCCTCCTTCTTGAGAGTAGGGACATCTCTTGGGATAGATTCATAGTGGACTACTTTTTTGCTTGATGATAAGGTGGAAGAACTTCTATTCTTCTCCTCCACTATATTGGCTGCTCCTTGAACACTACATCACGGCTCGCTATGATCTTCTTTGCCTCTTGGTCATACAATTTGTAAGCCTTTTTCTCATCACTATAACCCAGGAAGATACATTTTGTGCTTTTTGGATTTAACCCAGGAAGATACTATAACTCTAGAGGAGCCTTTGCACTGTTCTTGCTTTCTTGTGGAAATGCCTTTCTCTGTTGCTTGCCCATCATATAAGCTTCATATGGTTCCTTCATTTCACTTAATGTAGGTAGGTGAGCAACCATACCTTGCTTATACATCTCCTTCAGCACTACAAAACCAATGTGACCAAATCTTTCATGCCAAAATTTACTCGTCCCTATACCAGCAGCAGTGGCTATAAGAGCACTTAGCTCATATAGGTTGTTCCTCCCTTTTCCTTTGCCCCAACTTTACCAGCATTATCAATAATTTCTACACGTGTCTTAGTGAACCTCACCTCATGGCCAAGATCAATTATAGAAGCGGCTCATAGTAGATTTATCTTAATGTGTAAAACATACAACATTTTGAAAGATTCTTGAGTTCACCATTTGCAGTAACAAAGGAAATAGTACCTGTGCCCTTAGCGGGCATTTTACATCATTCCCAACCATCACAGTGATGGATTCTTGCAGAGGTCTCATAGAACTATATAGACCTTTCTTGTTAGTCATGTGATAGGACGTGCCTCTATCCAATACCCATGAGTCAATGTTAGATATTTCTTGCACCAAGGAATACACTTTCTCAATGGTCATCATGAATAACTCCAACTCTCCTTCAGTCGTATTGATTGTCTCCTTCCCTTTAGTCTTCATGCTGTTGCTACCTTCTCGAGCTTTAAGCCTCAACTCCTCCATTTTAGTAGTGCACAAAATTCCTCAAACGTCAAAGCTTAGGGTCTCACTTAAGTGTTTAGGATAGTTACCTATCCATCAAACTTTGGTGGACAAATCCGAAGATAGCTTTGAGCTAGCTCTTGCACTAGTCTTTTGTATCTCAGTACCAGCTATTTGGTCAGGCAAATTCTTGATCCGAGTGATGAATGCTTCAGTTGTCTCTCCTTTGGTAAACCCTAAATCGGTTGATTCTCCAAGTTCTAAATTCTTGTTTGATTTCGTGTTTTGTACTGAGTTGTCAGTATGTTCCAAGTCTTTGATGCCTTGGTTGTGTATTGAATCAAGGTCAAAACATTGTTAGAAAACATTGTTAGATTAGCTTGTAACTAAGGCATAGAGTGCATCCGCATTCCCTTGTTTTGAAGCTCATAGAAGATCTAAATTTGGAGGAATAATAACATTCGAATTTGATGGGTCAGGGGTGGATTATGGTTCTAGATCATTCCCCAACACCATCTCTAGAAGCTCATAAAAATCAAGGATAGTTGTGATTTTAAACTTCCACAAAGTATAGTTTGTACCATCTAACTTGCCCTCATTGAAGGTTGGCGGATGAATCCTTAGCGTTTGAATTTTTGGTTGATGCCGTAGCACTGCTACTTGATGCAATAGACTATATTTCTCCTCTTTGCTATTGAAGCCCTTGCCCCTTGTGCACTCTTCACTCCTCAAAGCCACTTGGTCTCTGATACCATGCAGAAATTACATGGCACAACGGACAAAATCTGAGCAAGGATTAAAAAACACAAAATAAATATAAGAAGAATAGATAATGCTTTAATTTCAAATGAACCGATACAAAGATGGCTCCTTCCACCTGTAAATTTCCACCGTGAAGCTTAGATGGCAATCCACACAGTTGATAGGAGAAGAGCTTAGTGCAGCTAGAAGAACTCTGACTGGGTAAAAGATAGATTGATGATTGCTTTGGAGAGGTCTTCCTTTTATAGCTTGAGAAGATAGTCATGTCGGCAAGTCCCGATCATATTATGAGCCTTCTCTAGTTGGCCAATGAATATTTTAGGAAATATTCTCTTTATCATCGGACATGGGGCACCACCCCTGAACCCCCATCAGGGGGATTGCTAGCCCTCCTAAGACCCCTCCAGCCAAGGGTCACTTTTGCAGCCCTTGGACCCCAAAATAGGGGCCCTTGATAACTCTAACACTTTGCAACTCAATGTATTTTGCGTCGAGTTGCTAGTAGCATAACTACTCTATCTAACCCGAATTCTAGATCCACAAAGGTCACCTTTTTGCCATCCCGTCACTATAAACCTCATCTAACATATAAGTCCAGACCCACCCAATGTCGGTGCTCACACATGGCTTCTCCTCATAATGGGAGCCTTAGAACTTTGAGCACCATGGATCATTAGTGGCACCTTAGAAGGGTGGGGAATTGAGCATATCTAACAAGGTAGAGGGTCCCCATATCACTTGATGGTAACCATCATATGTAGTGAATCCAAAATGTATCACCATGAAGTGAGAGAGGCTCCTCTCGTGGACGATGGAGGAGCCCCATATATCGCTTGTTTGGTGGTGACCCTTCGTGCACAGTGAACTTGACATGGGTCACCGCTAAGTGAGAAATGCATTTCCCAAGGATGAAAGGTCCCCTTATCACTTGATGGTGACTCTCATATGTGGTAAATCCTAAACGTGTCACCCACGAAGCAAGAGAGGCCTCTCCCAAGGGTGGAGGACCCCCGTATCACTTGGTGGCAACCTCTTATGCATTGAACCATGTATGGGTCACCGTCGAGTGAGAGAGGCTCCTCTTAAGGGCGGAGGACCCCCATATCACTTTTTGTGGTGACCCTTGTGTATAGTGAATCTAACATGGGTCACCAATAAGTGATAGAGACCCATCTAAATGGCAGAGGGCCCTCATATCACATAGTGGTGACGTCATGTATGGTGAGGGTGAGAATTTTATTTAGCAGGTTTGTTTGGCTTGGATTTTTTTTTTCATTTTTGCCTTATTTTCTATGTTAGAAACACAAAGGATGATGAAGTTAAAGTTAGAGTTTGAGGATGATGTGGAGGAAACCCTAGCTCAAAAGCTTTTTATGTTTCTCTATAATGCCCACATTCATTCCTATGCTCTTGAGTTGTGGAGTATGTTTACTTCATTGCTTCGTATTGAGAATGTTTACACTTCTATAGGAATTTGTTGTGACTGTCCACATGGTGGAATACCAAAGAATAACTTCAAGTAGCACAATGACCATAGAGGCATAGGAATATGTTTATAATCATGACTTTGTCACTAACAAAGTTGTGAAGAGAAAGTTAGCCTATTAAGGGAGATTTGATGAGGTTTATTGGTTATGGTTATAAATGAACTTTTAGGTTATGCACTTAATAGAGAATGATATTCTTAGATTGGAGAATCACTTATTAACAAAGCTTAGATACGAGTTGTTGCAAAAACTATAGGATGGTCAACAGAAGATCCATTCTTTGGAGAAACATATTAAAGCATATGAGCAAAAGCAAACTCTTCTAGGCCTTCGAAATTGACAAAGAACTCTTAGGAATATTGAGAATCTCAAACGAGGGGGAGATGGCTGTAATAAAAGAATCCAAGCAGCAAGGTATATCTTTTTACTTTGTAAATATTAAATGGCATTGTTTATGTTGTATTTGATTTTTGATAGTGATCTTGTGTAGGTATCTTCTTTAGCCAAATACAAGTGACAGAGATGCTTCAAAAGCATCATATTTTCCCTTCAGTAGTCCCAAAGGATATTCTTGAGAAGAAAAAAAAAATGCAAAGAGACAATGCATTGATTCTTTCATTAAGCATCATTTTTTGGATACTGAGCTAGTATAGAAGACTCTAGATAGAATCAATATTAGTCAAGGTATTATAATCAAATATGAAAAAAGGTCCTTTCTTGCAAATAGTAGGTATGTTTTTACCACATTGAGGGTATATGTTGTAGCTTGCAAACTTGATGGATTGCATGTTAAACACCCTAGTTTAAAAGAAATTTGTTTTAAGAAACCCTAGGTCATTGCCCAAGATCTTGCTAATATCATGAACTGATAGCCCATGTTTTATAGATTGAGATCTTGATGATATGCATAGTTAGTACAAGCAATGATCATAAGGATTACAACTAAGATGCCTTGGGATCCATCTGATAACTACTATTTCCACCAATCCAATTCGGAGTGAGGCTAGATACAAACAACAACTCCAGGCCTCAAAGGCAAGTGGAGAGCTCAAGGATTAGGAAACCCTAAGTCAAAGGAAAAACCAATACTTTTATACTTGTTGGGAAGAAGGTTGGGTTGTCGATGAATGTAAGTGATTGATAGAACTTACATATTGTATATAATAGGTGCATGGGCCAAAAGGTATTTTAAAGTATTAAAAAAATTTGCTAACTAGGGCGGCCCTAAAGACAAACAAAGACTAGGATAAATCGAGCAACTAAAGAATAGTTGCATGGGCCAAAAGGTATTTTAAAGTAAAAAAATAATTGTTGACTAGGTCAAAGGTAAAGCAATCAGGGAAAATTTTCTAATAAACTTTCTATAAAACCTTGCTAATCCTAGAAAATATTAAACTTTATATATACTCTTGGGACTAGGCTAATCTTTTATGGTCTGAATTTTCTTAGGATCAACAATGATACCTTTAACAGAAACTATATGTGAGGTGCCTCCTCCAATAGATCTAGAGGAGTCCTCTTAGTAGTTGCCTAAAATTTATATCCATGCACATCACCATTCCATCTCTCCATGGAAAACCTTGGACTTAGTTGAACATGGGAATCTCAGTTCTACTTCATAGGGGAAGCGTGGACAAGTCACAGCAATCTAACACCCACCTAAGAAAGACCACTTTGTAATGAATCAAAGGTAGGAGTGAGGTTAACACCGCACTTGGTTCAAAGAGAGTGAGAGACGGGGGAGAGTGTAGCTCGATCCCTCTATCCATAAGGTAAAATCTCAGCTCCGACACCCTAAAATGGTGTTAAACATGATAACTAATCCTACCAATATTAGGAGGGTCATGATTTAATTAGCTCTATCTAATGTTGGCCCAACTTATCGGGTCCACCAAGCCATATGCATCCAATCATCAGGATCGAAGCCTCCCACTTTCCTCGATGGGATTTACTTATTTTTCTAATAAGAAAATCATACTACTAGCTATTTGGATATATAAAAGCAGCTTCCTTTTATAACTCCGTTAAATTGGGTTCGTTAAACTCAATTTAGAACATAACAAACAATTCGAAAATTAGATACTTTATTTCACCATCACTCCATAGAGTGGTACAAACTTGTCTTTCTGCAGAAAGACATCATTCAACCTAGGATAGGACCATCCAATCCCTCGGGATTGGGTTGTATGTGATCACACTCCATCCGTGGTCAACATGGAATTTACTAGCTCAAAGCCCCTCTAAGCTTCCCTAAGCATTTGGAGCCGTCCTACATAATAGGGGCACTTATCAATCAACCCTTTGCCCTCTTAGGTACTTGAGTGATCAAATATCAAAAACACCTATCTCCCTTAGGAGAATAGGACCCCCACCCGCAGGTGAGTTTTTCCAAAAACACCTACCTCCCTCAAGAGAGTAGGACCCCCACCCGTAGGTGAGTTTTTTCAAATTCCGCAGAGTGTTTAGGGAGCATTGGGATGGGGACCCCAATGTCCCGAACCACCACAATCCACAACTAGTCCAGTTGTGCAAACTCGGAATCATAAGAGCCATAACTCATCATTCACAAATCCAAAAGTAGTCATAATCATAAAACATTTTTAACACAGTTGTCAACGTATGCAATGCATAGAATCTATCCCCTTCATCAATTTTTGTGTTCCTTCCTAAAAAACATATGATAATACTAACACGCTTTTACAAGTTTAAGTAAGTTCTAACTAATCGTGATCATTTTCTTAAGTACTAACATACTAACATGATTATCCCCATTTGGCCATCCATCATTGTTATGGTTTTTTGCCGCAACCTTGGTTTGTTGTGGAATAACTCGTCCTTTGAGTTGAATGGATTTGGGGTTAACTTCCACTTGCGCTTCAGTAGTAGCAGGTGACTACTTCCTCACGTTGGGGAGCTCTCTGTGCGTGACCTCGCTCAGCATCTCGACATCTCTTGGGAGCCATGTAAGAAGTTTGATGGATTTGAGTAGCGCTTCTGCGTAGGTGTGGGGAGAGAGAGAGAGAGAGAGAGAGAGAGAGAGAGAGAGAGAGAGAGAGAGAGAGAGAGAGAGAGAGAGGTTGATTGCAAAAGAGCTTCGTCGCGTCTACAGTAGAGAGATTTCTGCACCGGTTCATTGTGTGATTGACGTGATGCTCTACACCTGTTTATATAGTAGTGGGGGGGAGGGGGGTAAAAAGAATACGTTTTCTTTTTAGTGTTTTCAAGGGCGTCATTGATGACAAGGTGAGAACGCTTTCTTTTAGCATTTTTGATGATGTCATGGAGGGGCTCCTACTTTGTAGTGCATTGTTGGGTAGATGTCACTCCAAGGCGGTGACCAAGGCATAGACCTTGGCATCTTGGCCTTGGCATACTTGGCAACGGGCTACGAAGGCTTCATTGGCACCGTTGGGTGCGTGTGAGAAGCTCTCATTAGCTCGTAGGAAAATCTTCCCGGGAGGTCACCTATCCCGACAGTGTCGTCACCCAAGTGCAATTAACTGCCAAGAGTGGCTATCCACTAGGCTAGTTTCTTTTTGTTGTTCTATACTACAAACATAGTTTTAATAAGCTAGTCTTGGGAGGGTTTTCCAAGTATTTCTTCCATGAGCTGGTATATAATACCTCATTAATAATAACAATTATCTTCATAATTAGAGCCAATTTCATAATGTGCAATATAAATCAATTTTCTTTGGAATGTATACCCACATTTTTAATTAAAATAAACTAAGTAATGGGGACATTACATTATATATCCAAATATTCAATTTGATGTTGGAAAAAATAACATTTTATCAGGATTTACATACAAATGATTTTTGTACAATAAATTAAATACAATACAAATGTGGTTCTTATTCTTTTCTTCAAATTTATTGAAGATAAGTGTATCATCAAAGAAAACAATTATCAAACCTTGATAATCCAAGAAAATTTGATTTATTATACGAGGAAATATAGCTGGTGCATTAGTAAGACCAAAAGGCATAATAATAAATTCATAGTGACCAAACTGTGTCCTAAATGTAGTCTTAAATACATTGGCTGAATCCATACGAATTTGATGATATCCTAATTTAAGAGCTATCTTGCTAAAATTTTTAGCTCCTTTAAGTTTATCGAGTAAATCATAAACTCTAGGAATTAGATACTAATTTTTATCAGTAACTTTATTTAAAGCTCGGTAATCAATGCATATCTTATACATTTTATTTTTCTTTTTGACTAGTAAGACAAGTGCACCAAAAGGAGAAGAAGTAGGACAAATTAATAATTTATCTAACAATTCAATCACTTGTCTTTGAAAATTTTTTGATGCAAAGGAACGTGTCTATATGAAGTTTTATGCAATTGAGTAACACTAAGAAAAAGTTCAATTTTGTGATCTAATTCTCCTTGTGATGGTGGCAATTCATGTAGATAATCATCCACAAAACAATGTTTATATGAGTTATTTTTTTGTGTGGGTGACAATACAGAAGACTCTAACTTTCAACTTCAGTCAAAAAAATAATATTTGCCTTGTGTTGTTTTGTAACTACTCACTTAGCATGTGTATGAATAATTAATGGAAACAATCAATTTCAGTAGCACTAGTTAAAGAGATTCTTTGTCCTTGGAATTCAAATGCTATGATGTGAGTATGATAAACAATGTTAGGATTAAATTGATGTCAGAAAGGCATACGAAGGATAATGTCTGATGATTGAATAGGTGCAACTACGAAATCTCATTTTTCTTCGTATTGGTAGTGACCGTTATGCTTAGGTAAGCTAGTTCTACTGTTTCCTCATTCTCATCTTCAATCTTTGTAATTGTGGCCACCCATACGTTGACAGGGGACTCCAGCATTGGAGGCTCATGCAATGGGTGCATGGGAGGGTAGTACTTCTTGATGTGACTGCCATTGAAGAAGCCTATACCTTCTCCTTTCAAGATTTCAAGTTCCACATTATCAGTTTTGCTAAAGGCACAGACCCTGAAAGGCCCTAGCCCTCTAAAATTCATTTTCTATTTATGACCCTTGACAGAGTACAAGAGTATGAAGTCTCCCCGTTCGAATTCTCGATGCTTGATATGCTTGTCAAACTAGCTTTTGCGTCTTGCCTTCTTGCATATTAGCACATGGGTGGCTAGAAGTTGATAGGTGTTTTAGCTCAACTAGGTGCTTTGTCCATGCCTCCTTTCCATCCCATCTCTCTTGATGAGTGATTCTCAAGCTAGGAATAAAGAACTCTACATGTAGAATTGCTTCAGTCCCATAGGTCAATCTGAAGGGAGTCTATCCCATAGCCGTCTTATAAGCTGTGCGGTAGGCCCATAAGGCTACCATGAGTTTGTTGTCCCAGTCGTGCTACGCGAAGCAAAGACTACCTTAGTCAAGACATTTACTAGAATTTTATTCATAGACTCAGCCTTTGGCCATTAGCCTAAGGGTAGTACGGTGAATATTTCTGATGGATGATTAGAAAGGTGGATAGGAGATGAGCGATCACTTCATTGATGAAGTGCTTGCCTTGGTCACTAATGAGTTTGATGGGGCAGCCAAATCTTGAGATCATGTGTTCCCATAAGAACTTGGCAGTGGTCCTCGCCTCATTTTTTCTTGTAGCTTGCTTCCATCCATTTCGTGAGGTAGTTTGTGGTGCAACAATGATGTATTTCCTTGTGATTATTGTTTGGTGGGATTGATTGGTCCAATGAAGTCGATTCCCCATTTGTCGAATGGTTGCCTTAGAATAATTGGATTCAACTCCATTTTTTCCTTGCGGACTGGTACCTTGGTCATCTGGCACTCATCACAATGCTTTACGAATCGTGCTGCATCTTGAAAAAGAGTAGACCGCCATAACTGAGACTGTAGCATCTTGCGAGATCTTGTGTCTCTGCTAAAATGCCCTACTGCTATTCTGTCATGTGCTTCTGCAAGCACATCCTACATTTTGTGCTCGCACATACATTTGTATAGCAATCCATCTTGCCTTAGCCGATAAAGTTGGCTTGCTATCAAGTGTGATAAGGTTGGATTTTGAGAATGAGTCATCTAAGTCAAGATTTTTCTATTGGTCATTCAAGGAGTCCGTGATTAAGCACTTGGACTATGTCATTTGCCCAATAAGGTGTCAATTTAGCTCTAAACAAATCTCTTTTGCTAGATAGGTTAAATATATGGGCATCATGTAGCTCGTATGCAATGCCTTGTTTAGTGGCTTCTCTTGTGGGGATGTAAGACATATGGTCATAGCCATAAAATGCTGCTTTCCTTTATGCACGACTATGGAGAAGTCAAATTCTAAAAGCAAAATTAACCATTGAGCTATGTGTCTTGTAGCACATGGTTTATTGACAAGGTAAAGTAGGGCTTGATGGTCAACAAAGAAGGTAAAGGGCATAGCCAAAAGATAATGTCAAAACTTCTTCAAGCAAACACAATGGCTAAACCTTCTCTCTCCATTGTCGAATAATTCATTTTCATATCTGTGAGTTGTCTACTAGAAAAGCTCACAAGATATTCTAAGTTGTGTTCACCAAGCTGGCACAGCACCGCTCCCAAAGAAAACTTAGAAGCGTCAATGTGAATATGAAAAGTGATTGTCCAGTCTGGCACTTGTAGAATTTGTGCAATGGTTAGAGCCCTTTTCAACTCCTTATATGTCCTTGATCCATTCAAATATAATCAACAACTTGTATAGCGGTCTGGAAATCAATGCATAGTTTAACACAAACCATCGTGATAATGCCCTGTATGGTTGGGGAGGCACTGGACTCCCTTTTAATCAGTTGGTGGTGGCAGATCGATGATAACCCTGACTTTTGAGGAGTCGGTGGCAATGCCATTCTTTGACACCATGTGCCCTCGGATGCATCCATGTTGCTTCACCCAGAATTGGCACTTTAAGGGGTTCAACGAGAGATGACATAATCGACACCATTCAAAGATAGCTCAGAGTTTGTCTAAGTGCTCCTTCCAAGTGGAGTGAAAACACAGATCATTGACAAAAACCTCTAACTCCTTCCTAAGCATGTCCTTGAATATAGCACACATGAGCCTCTAGAAGGTAGCTAGCGGGTTAGTCAACCTGAAGGGCATGACTATGTAGGCAAAGACTTCCCACTTGATAAACTTAAAGTAGAAGAAGACCAGGATGGAGCAAGTAGTGATGGTCACAAACTACCTACTATCTTCTCCTTCATTATTCTTCTTCCATTCATTCTATCTACAACAAATGGTATCCTCCAGTGATAGATACCCCCAACTTAAGGACACTTTACATATACTTCTATTTCAGACACATACAACCATAGGATATGACTTAGGATATGTCATATTTATCAACACTCCCCCTCAAGCTCAAAATGAGCTTGCACAAATAAGACTCCAAGTGCACTCTTGAAGTATTCAAACTTACCTAATGCTTTGGTAAATATATTAGCAACTTGGTCATTTGTTTTCACATGGACCAAGTCAATCTCTCCATCGATGACTTTTTCTCTAATGAAGTGATAGTGCACTTCTATGTGTTTTGTCCTTGCATGGTAGACTGGGTTCTTGGCCAACATAGTGTTGCTAACATTTGAGATGAAAGATTTGGCTGAGCTAAGATACTTTCTTGGTATTGAGATGATCAGATGTGATGATGGTATATGGCTATCCCAAAGGCAGTATGGCTTGGATATGTTATCCAAGTATGGTATGATAGCATGTAAGCCTCTTTCAATACCATTGGAGCAAAATGTGAAGTTGAGTGCCAACATTGGGGATGAGATAGAAGACCCTACTATGTTTAGGAGGATAGTAGGGAGTTTTATTTACATGATTATCACAAGACTAGACTTGAGCTATGTTGTTGGCCTTGTCAATCAGTTTATGCAAATGCCTAGAGAGCCTCATTTGGATACAGTTAGACGTATATTGAGATATGTGAAGTCCACTTTATATTATGGACTTCTTTATGAGGTAGGTAAGGATGTACATGTCTTTGGATACACAGATGCAGATTGGCTTGGTAGCATGCCATGAGATAGAAGATCTACTAGTGGATTCATGTTTTCCCTTAGTAGCGCAGTAGTTACATAGAGCAACAAAAATAAACCTACAGTTGCTTTATCGAGTACAGAGGCTGAGTATAGAGGTGCTGCTATGGTAGCATGTGAGGTGGTATGGCTGTAAAATTTATTAGGTGATTTGGATATGCAGGGAGATGATCCAATTTTCATTCATTGTGACAACATGAGTAGCATACAGTTAGCTAGGAATCCAGTGTTCAATGCTAGGACAAAACACATTGAGGTGCACTACCACTTTGTGAGAGAGAAGGTACTTGTAGGAGAGATTGACTTGGTATATGTTAGCACACAGGATCAGATAGCTCACATTTTCACAAAGGCATTGGGTGTAGAGAAGCTTCGAAAGTTCCAAAGCTTACTTGGAGTTGCAGAGATAGAGTTGAGCTTGAGGGGGAGTGTTGAGATGGCAAGCTCAACACGTGCGGACATTAATGATGGACTTTGGCTAGATGAGTCTGCATGTCTACACTTAGCACATTGGTGGTCATTATGATACTCACATGGCCATGACTTATCACTTATTATATTTAGTTTGTTATACCTACCTACAACTGGCAAAGATATAACGACAGTCGATTAGTGTAGTTGGTTATGCACTGTTTGACTTAGAAGGCTACTTTCCTTTATGTTGTTTCTTATCTATACTTTGTGTATATTTTATAGTGTGTGGAAGAAGAAGAAGAAATCAGCAAGAAAATTTTTTGGCCTCCATCTCTCTTCTTGTGTTCTTGAGTGAGCTTCCTCTTGTGTATACAATGTGTGTTTGGCGTAGTAGCTCAAGCAAGTCCCCCCACAACGCGATTCTTGTCATATCTATGGTTGGAAACTTTATCAAATGGATGTGAAAAATGCATTTTTGAATGGTAAATTAGAAGAGGAAGTGTACATAGATCAAGAGGGATATGTAGATCCAAAATACCCACATTATGTATGCAAGTTGAAAAAGACTTTATATGGACTGAAGCAAGCACCAAGAGCATGGTGTGATAGAATCAGCAAATTCTTATGCACTATGGGATTTTAACAGAGAAAAACTTATTATTCACTTTATGTGAGGCATACAAAAGATGGTATGGTTGTTTTTGTCATCTATGTTGATGATATCATTATTACAGGTACACTTGATATGGAGATTACTGAAGTCAAGCATGGGTTACATAAAGAGTTTGATATAAAGGACCTTGGTTTGTTGAGATACTTCTTGGGTATTGAGGTTATTGAAACCCCTCATGGTATATGGCTGATAAAAAGGCAATATGCATTGGAGATGTTGGAAAAATATGGCATGATAGGATGCAAACCAGTCGATACATCATTGGATCAAAATGTTAAGTTGATGGATGATGGATCTTATGTTGAGGATGTCAGTATGTTCAAAAAGATAGTTGGTAGTCTTATTTACTTGACCATTACAAGACCACCCTTGAGTTATGCTGTTGGATTGATAAGTCAGTTTATGCAGAGACCATGCAAATCACATTTGGATGTAGTGAGAAGAGTTCTTAGGCATGTGAAGAAGACAGTTGGCTATGGCTTGTTTTATGAAAAATGAATCAAGCCTACATTGTTTGGATACTCACATCCAAACTAGGCAGGTAGCTCTATGGATAGAAGATCTACTAGTGGCTATGCATTCTCATTTGGTTTAGCCATGGTAAGTTGGAGCAGTAAGAAGCAACCTACAGTTGCTCTATCAAGCACTGAAGTAGAGTATAGAGGCATTGCATTGGTAGTATGTGAGTAAACATGACTCAGATTGGTTTTATATGACATGGGGATGGAGATTGATGGTGGAGTCATTATATATTGTTTCTTCTTCAAGAAGTCCTTAACTTTAGCAATCCCATTGTCACTGTCACCTGTAATAATCAAGTCATCCACATAGATGACTATGATGACCAAACCTGCATCTTCCTTTCTCACATAAAGTGAGTGATCAACATCAGAAATACAAAATCCAATATTGACAAGATACTCTCCAATGTTGTCAAACCGTGCTCTAGGTGCTTGCTTCAGTCCATAGAGCGCCTTCTTTAACCTGCACACATATGTGGGATGATCTAAATCCTCATAATCTGCTCGCTGCTCCATATACACTTCTTCTTGCAATTCACCATGCAAGAAGGCATTCTTAATATCCATTTGCTGCAAGCTCCAACCTTTGGTTGCTGGCAAGGCAATCACACATCTAATAACTGCCATCCTAGCAACTGGATTGAATGTCTCTTCATAATCTATGCCATATGTTTGAGCATAGCCTTTTGCAACTAGCCTAGCCTTATACCTACTAATAGAACCATCTGCATTATGCTTGACTTTGTAAACCCACTTATAGTGCCAATAGCTTTCTTACCCTTAGGTAAGGATACCAATCCCAAGTCTTATTAGCTTCTAATGCATCCATCTCCTCATCCATTGTTGCATCCCAATGAGCATGACCAACAGCATCCTCAAAACAAGTGGGCTCAGCATTCTTAACTAGTTTCACCATATAAGCATAATGGTGAGTTGCATAACCTTCAAAGCCAAATCTTTTAATAGGCATTTGACCTTGCTAGACTTGCGTACCATTGGATCACTCAATGGAGCCTTTACATTACTATGAGCTCTCTGTACACCTGGTGTCTTGACTGAAGGAATACCAAGCTCATCATCCAAACTCTCTGAACCACTAGAATCTCCATCAAGTCCCAAATGACTAGTAGATGCACCATTACCACCCAGCACTTTCTTCTTTCCTTTGTCTTTGCATGCAACACTTACAGATATGCTTGAAGATGTGGGGCTACTCCTTAGTCTCCCAGACCAAAGGCTCACTATAGGTATAGTACCAGATGATGTTTCTGGCCCACTAAGACTCAATAATTCTTATTTTTCTTTCTGCACATAACTATCCTGATCATTATCACCATCTAATAAATCACCAACAGGTGCATACCAACTACCCATCTCATCAAAGATAACATCCCTGCTCACTCTGAACTCACTTGTGACAGGGTTATAATAACGATACTCTTTTTTCTCTAAAGAGTATCCAATAAAAATACATTTTTATGCCTTTGGATCAAGCTTCTTTCATAGCTCATCTCGCACATGAACATATGCAACACATCCAAATACCTTCAAGTGTGATACATTGGGCTTCTTGCCAATAAAGCATTCTTCAGGAGTCATCCCATGAACTCCAGCTGTGGGGGTTCTGTTCATAATATAGACAGTAGTGTGGACAGTTTCAGACCAAAAATATTTTGGCATATTCTTTTCAGCCATTAATGCCCGTGCAACTTTTGCAATATACCTATTTTTTCTTTCTACAACCCCATTTTGCTGTGGAGTATACCTTCAAGTAAATTGCCTCTTTATCCTGTGAGTCCTCAAGAAGCCACTAAACTCATTAGAGAGGCACTCTCCCCCTCCATCTGATCTCAAGCACTTCACTTTTAAGCCTGTTTTTGTTTCAATAGTTGCCTTAAAAGATTTGAAGTGCTCAAACACATCACTCTTTTCCTTCATGAAGTATACCCATAACTTCCTTGAACAGTCATCAATAAATGTGACAAAGTATTTGCTACCACCAAGAGATACATTCTGTGTAGGCCCCTAAACATCTGTATGCACTACGTCTTTTTCTACTCACTTCTCTGTCATGCGAGAAGGGTTGTCTTGCCTGCTTACCAAACTAGCATGCTTCACAGACTTTATGCAATTCTGCAACTCTAAAAGAAGGCAACCCAATAACAATCCTCAAGACTACATTAATTTCAACCTTTGTACATTTGCATATCCGATATGTTTATGCCATATTTCAATATCTGTAACTACTCCTTTTCCTTTAGCATACATAACAGCATCCATTGCAGGAATTCCAGTATCTAAAGTGAACATGCGGCCAACTCTGCTTCCTTTTGTGACCAACCTGCACTTGTCATTAAAGTCTTCTACAAAACAAACTTTTGCATTGAATCAGACCTGCAACCCCTGCTCTACCATTTGGCCAACAGACACTAGATTCTTTGTAATTGATGGCATATGTAATACATCTGTCAGACTCTTTGTCTAGCCACCATACACAAGGACAAGGGAATCTTTCCAATGTGTGAAATTGGGTGGCATGAATCATCACCCGTTTGCACATAACTTGGATTTTGTAAGTCTTGCATCTCTCCAAACCATTCAACATGACTGGTCATATGATTATATGCGTCTGAATTGACATACCATACATCATCATGTGTCCCCTTTCCTATAATTGCATTCATCATATGCTACATAACAAACAAACGCTCATTTTTGTCTTCATTCTGTCATAAAGACGATGCATAGTTTTCTTGCTGCAATTCACCATTGCAAATATCATCCTTCTTAGCATAGCAACGGGCTGCAATATGCCCTGTTTTACCACAATAATGGCAAACAATAGCAGAATTTCTAGAACCTCTATTCTACCATCCATCTCTTTCTCTAGAGCTCCCCCTGCCTCTAAAGTTTCCTCGGTCTCCTGAAACCTGCATTTCACCAAATTGTTAATTTAACCTATTTTGTTGGTTATTGCCAGCACGTCCCATACCATGGCCTCTCTGAACTTGATTAAAATGCTTGGACCTGTTCACCATTTCTTTCAGATGAGTCACCCTGCATATTGGTCTCTTTGATAATCATGAGAGAGACCAACTCATCAAAATTTGGAAATGGCTTCTATATGTATACTGAAGTAACAAATGATTTCCATGCCTTCTCATTATTGAGTCCACTCAAAGTGGATGAAACTGGCATTGCATCAATTGCTGCTAAAGCATATGCAATGCTCCTCATCTTCAACACATACTCATTGATAGGCATTTTCCCTTTCTTCAATGTATTCAACTCTTGCTTAAGTTGAATCTTTCATGCCTTTGTATTTACTGAAAACATATTCTCAAAATTTGTCCAAGCTACGTGTGAAGTTTCTGCATTCCTGATATGTCCCAACATCATATTATCAATGACTGCAGATAACCAGTACATCACCTTTTTGTCTTTTGCATTCCATTCTTTCCATGCTTTTATGTAAGAAGCTGAGAATAAAGAATTAGTGTAAATAATATTGATATTATGCCATGTCACACTGACATTGGTATAAAAGGAGAGGACATGTAATTTTACATATCTTTTTGACACATTAATACAATTACAGTCTTTCTCTCCCTTCTTGCTCACAGCTTCTATGGCTTCCCCTTCTTTCCTGTCTTTCTCTCTCTAAATCTAGTCTTTCTCTCTCCTCGTCACTCTTATTCTCTCTCTTCCTGCAGTCTTTCTCTCTCTTCTGCAATCTTCTCTCTCCTCTTTCTCCCTAGTTCTCTCTCTGACATTTGTTGGTAAGAAGAATTGTAGGCAAATTCAACCAAAGGTAAGTATTGAATCCACCTTTTTGGTTCACGACAACAGTATGCCCTAAGCATATCCTCGATGATTTGATTGACTCGCTCTGTTTGGCCATCCGTTTGGGGATGGTAAGATGTGCTAAAATAGAGTTGAGTCCCAATGGCTTCAAAGATAGCTCTCCAGAAGTGCAATGTGAAGAGAGAATCACGATCACTAATGATTCATCTGGGTAGCCCATGTAGCTTGAATATCTCCTTGATAAACAATCTTGCAATGTCTGATGCTCTATAGTTTGTCTTTACTGGAATAAGGTGTGCAACCTTAGTAAGCATGTCAACCACAACCATGATGGAGTTGTATCCTCCCTGAACTTGGGGTAGGCCAACAACAAAGTCCATACTGATGAATTCCCATTTCATTTGTGGAATGTCAAGCGGTTGCAGCTTCCCTGGCATCCTGACATGTTCGGCTTTGGTACGTTGACAAGACAAACACTCAGTGACATGTTTGAGAATATCACCTTTAAGTCTCTCCCAATGATAGCTCTTCCTAACTGCATTGAGAGTCTTGGCATAGCCAGGATGTCCTGAGAAAGAGGAATCATGAGCTTCCCACAATATCTTCTGCTTCGTGACGGATGTTACAATGAAGGATTTAGGCCTACAAGGTGTGCAACCCACCCAATGGCTCATCAGACTGGTGGATCAGAGCAGGATCAAGCCTTTGGGCATTCTTCCATATGTGAAGACTACAGTGGCTGGAAAGGATTATTGACTAACCTATTTGGTGGTGAAGCCAAACTCTTATGGTACATCCTACCCTCTGTTACTGGGCAAACCATGGCTTTTTGAAGCCCGAGCAAGGACGGATTGGTTCAAAGGAACCTTGACCTTGGGTAGAGGACCCAACAAAGTGGTGCTGAAACTGTATGGTGCTCAAAAAGGACATGGATCCACCTCCTTGGAATTATCTTCTGACTCCCCTAATGAGGCTACGGATGGAACATCAATAGATGAAGATGCTGTCAAACAGATCCTTCCTAAGAAAACAGTGGCACGTTCCTTAACAGTGGATACTGTAAGTCGACTTCCAAAAGATGCAAAGCCATTATCAATGGGTGAATACTTCCTGCCTGAACCGGGAATGACTTCTGAAATCACTTCTGACAGTGAGATAGAAGCATGGATGTATTGCTCTCCCTGTTACATGGCCATAGCAGAGACAGAGACAGAGGCAGGAGAGGAAACAGAGAATCTGTTCTTCTGTTACAGAGCACCTACAGAGACAGAAACAGAGACAGAAGCAGAGACAGAAGCAGAAGCAGAAGCAGAGACAGAGACAGAGGCAGAAGCAGAGACAGAGACAGAAGAGGATGAATATGATATTGACGAAGAAGGTTATGAAAGTGAGCTAGAAGAATCTATTCCACCTGTAGAGGATATATATGAAGAAGAAGTTCCAGAAGCTTCAGAAGCAGATGAGATCATGCTATGGGACAGAATGGCAATGGTACCATGTGGTCTGGTAAATGTATCTTCTCGTATGCAAAACCTTTATAAGGAATGGATTAAGAAGAACAAGCCGTCTTTCAGCAGTGGCTCATGCCGTTCTCACCCATCCTTGCCAAAGAAGGATGATGATGATGCACCGTGCCAACAAGCACTTATCCCACAAACCCAACAGGCATCAGAGGGTCCTTATTATGTGACGTTCCTAGATGTGTCATCTTCAGAAGAGGAGTCTTCAAGTCAAGAGGTAATTAATTTTGAAACCAAACCCGAAACCGCCCTAATCCCATTTCAACATCTCAAGGAGCAACCTAAGTCTCCACCAAAAGAAGAAGTTGGTTCTAGTGGGACATCAGAAGAGGACACCACTCCCTTGAAGGAGTCGGATCTGTACCCAGAAGCAATCCGTGGGACCTTCATCCGTGAAGTAGAAGGTGAAAGGCAGTTAACCTTTGTGGATGCAGATGGCACTGAACGCTACTTGAAGGTGGGTAGCAGTCTCCTAGAAGAGGAGTTGTCAACCTTGTACAACTTGTTGAAAGAAAATTTGGACGTGTTTGCATGGTCTTACAAAGACCTAAAGGGGATTGATCCCACAATATGTCAACATCATATTGACTTGGAGCCTAATGCCAAGCCAGTACGGCAACGACAACGGCGAATGAACTCAAATTATTCCACATTGGTGAAAGCGGAGCTGCTGAAGCTTCTGGAAGTCGAGTTCATCTATCCAGTGGCAAATAGTGAATGGGTTTCACCCATCGTGGTTGTACCCAAGAAGAATGGCAAATTGCGAATATGTGTTGACTTCCGAAAGCTCAATTCTAAAACAAAGAAGGATCACTTTCCTATCCCTTTCACAGACCAACTGTTGGACACAGTGGCAGGACATGAGCTTTATTCCCTTCTGGATGGATTTAGCGGATACAACCAAGTCCAAATCGCAGAAGAAGACCAATCCAAAACAACCTTCACCATAGAATGGGGGACCTACGCTTACCGGGTGATGCCATTTGGACTCTACAATGCCCCTGCTACTTTCCAGCGAGTCATGATGGCCGCATTTCAAAATCATCTACACGACTTTATTGAAGTATATTTGGATGACTTCTGTGTCTATAGTATGCTTTGACCGATGCCGGGAGTATGGGATTTCCCTCAACCCCGACAAATGCATTTTTGGGGTCTCTTCTGGAGTCCTGTTGGGTCACATTGTCTCTGCACAAGGGATATCAACAGAACCTGCAAAGATCGAAAAGATCGCAGCTCTGACAGCACCCACCAACCTCAAACAGTTGAGGGGATTCTTAGGCCATGTGGGTTACTACAGAAGGTTCATAGCTCATTTTGCAACAAAGGCAACCTCCTTGCACAAGCTTCTGAGGAAAGATGCAGAGTTTACTTGGACGGAAGAATGTGACAAAGCCTTCCACACTCTGAAGCAGTGTCTGATTGAGGCACCCATTCTGCAACCTCCTGATTGGATGAAGGAGTTCCATGTACACACTGATGCATCAATTGAAGGCTTAGGCACAGTTCTCTGCCAGAAGGGCTCCTCGAAGCTGGATCAACCAAATCTATTACGCAAGCCAAAAAGTCAGTGATAGGGAACGGAACTATACAGTGACAGAGCTGGAGTGCTTGGCAATGGTGTTTGCCCTAGAGAAGTTTCGCCACTACCTCCTATCCACCCACTTTAAATTTTATGTGGATCATGAGGCCTTATCCTTCCTGATGAACAAAGCAGATGTGAAAGGACGAATGATGAGATGGCTCCTTCTATTTCAGGAGTTCGACTTTGAGGTGATTAGTAAGCCTGGTCGTTCCCATGTTCTGGCTGATCATCTGTCGCGTATCCCACAAACTGCAGACGAGGAGCAGGATGACCCAGACCTCCCTGATGCTTCCCTATTCCTGGTAGAAACTGTAACTCCCTGGTATGCAGACATTGCCAATCTGCTGGCAACCCAACAGTACCCTCCTGGCATTTCTAGTCGGGAGAGAAAGAAGCTTATGCTGGAATCAGCCCCCTACACCTTGTTAGGCGGTGCACTGTACAAGAAAGGCAAAGATGAAGTGCTCAGAAGATGTGTTGCAGGAAATGAGATTGGGACTGTTCTGAAGGCTTGCCATGATGAGCCATGTGGAGGCCACTTTGCAGGAGAAGCTACAGCCAGGAAGGCTCTGCTAGCAGGTTATTGGTGGCCTACCATCCACAAGGATACCTATGATTACTGTAAAAGATGTGATGCTTGTCAAAGAATGGGGAAACCCACTAAGACAAGTGCCATGCCACTGCAACCTATCCTTCCCCAGAAGCTGTTTGAGAAGTGGGGCATTGACTTCGTAGGTCCGATCGATCCTCCCACCAGAAGGAAACAGAACAGATACATCCTCGTATGTATGGATTATGTCACAAAGTGGTGTGAAGCTAAAGCCCTTAAGCAGGACGATGGTAACAGCGTGGCCCTGTTCATGTATGAGAATATCATTACCCGTTTTGGCAGTCCCTTAGAGCTGGTAAGTGATAGAGGCACTCATTTCATTAACAAAGTCATGGAAGAGTTGACAGAGTTGTATAAGATCCGCCATCGCAAGTCCACTCCTTATTACCCCAGAGCCAACGGCCAAGTCGAAGTCACCAATCGCATCCTCTGCTCGATTCTGACAAGAACAATTTCTGCACATCGTCGTGATTGGGACGATCGACTTACAGAGGCCCTCTGGGCATATAGAACCTCCCATAAAGCAGCAACAGGACAGACACCTTTCCAGCTGGTGTATGGTACAGAAGCTGTTTTCCCTATTGAACTGGAATTACCCTCTTTGAGAGTGGCTATCAAAGAGCGTTTGGGGGATGATGAATCATTGCAACGCCGTCTCCTGCACTTGGAATGTTTGGACGAAATTCGTAGGATGGCTCTACAGTGCATGAAAGCCACGCAAGCTCGACGCAAGGCTTACCATGACAGCTTCATCAAGCACAAGGAGTTCAAAGAAGGTGATTTGGTCCTAGCCTATGATTCACGATTTGGCAAGTTTCCTGGCAAGCTCCAACAGCGGTGGATGGGCCCATATAAGGTACTTGCCGTCAACCCTAATGGCTCTGTCCAAGTGCATACCGTTGATGCCTCTGATGATCCCTTTCTGATCAATGGATATCGCCTGAAGAAGTACTTCCCTCCTTGGGGATCTTGACAATTATGGTCACTTGATCTTTTCCCTCATTGCCACGGCACTGTACTTCTTATGATGCTACTTCTGATAGCCGTTCTTCAGTCACTCCTGATGAAGTGGACGCAACCCTCTGTCCCCTCAAATTCCCCTTCCAGCCTTGATCTCTTATCTTCTATTTTCCACCAGCGACATTGGCGAGGTTGGTTCTGACAAATGGTCTGTCTTCCATTCCCTTGTTTAATTTGAAGAGAGAAAAAAAAAAGAAAAAAAAATACATATCGGTCATGGGAGAAAAGGACTAAGGTCCCTGTCATGCCAACCTATTCTTCGAGAAAAGGTGGAAACACCCTCGGGAATAGGGGAAAAAGAGAGAAAAAAAAAAGAAAAACAAAAGACAAACAAAAGAAAAACAAATCTGTTATGAGAGAAAATGAAGCAATTCCCTGTCATAGCAGGCCTCGTTCCAAGAAAAGGTGGCACACACCCTTGGGCGAGAAGCTGGCTGTGGAAAAGGTGGCAACACCCAGTAGTCCAGAAAGTGGATTCATCACTTGAAATTTCCAGGATCCAATTCCGAAGCTACCTCCCTTGGTACGCTATGTCCTGGGTCTCTCTGTAGAGTGTCTAACTGTCCTCTAGCAGACAACATGTTCCTATCCAATACAATATTCGATTTGATGGCTACCTCCCTGGGTACGCCTCTTTAACAACTGATGACGCGATCTTCATCGACAAACAATCGAGTGACGTGAGCTTTCATCCTAACCGGATGGGGAAGTGAGTATGGGTTGCCCTCTGTATCTATCAACAGAGAGTGAGACAGAGGGTGGGCCGAGAGACCAGTCTTTCCCCTTCAGATCAAATGAGAGGTGAGAAGTGTGAATGAAGTGTTGCACGCACAGGATGGGCCTCTCAGTGCACAAAGCACAATTTGTTCTGTGCACTGCACTATAAGGCTCCCTGGCCTTCCTTCTCGCACCGTATGTCGGCACAGGGCGGGATGCACCGTTGCACCATCCAATGCGCACAAGGCATACAACCTTTGCACAAGTGACCGTGAGGATTACATCAACGGGTTTCAGGAACGGGCTGCCCTCCTGTAACTATCAACAGAGCGTGAGACAGAGGGTGGGTTGAGTGTGACTGGAGTTTCTTCAATCAATTACCGAGAGGTGAGATTGAGGGATGTTACGACACTTGGAGTTAGGTATGTTTCCGTTTCCCTGTGCACCCACGGGATGGGTCTTTGCCGTCATCACAAGACACATCACCCTGTTCTATACACTGCACTGTAAGGCTCCCTTGCCTTCCTCCTTGCACTTATGCCAGACGGGTGGGATGCACTAATACACCATCAACTGTGCACCCTGGCATACTCCTTCTGCACCATTTCCCCCTTGTCGATTCCTCAACCGAGTACGAGATATGGGTTTCCATCCTTATTCCTTGAGTGATATTAGTCATGGGGCGAGTGACTGTTCTTTCATTCCACTTGAGTGACTGTGAGTTGAGTGCAATATCCCTCATCATCGATAAATTTCCTGCGATTCCTTCCATCAGCTACCTCCCTGGGTGCTGCCGCGTAGTCCCTGCTATGAAGGACGTGTACAGCGAAGATGCCTTGGTACCTCCAGACGCCGACTACAACACTGGACGTGCCATCGACACTCAACCTTGCTTCTTGACGAAATGGGCCAAGTTTTTCTAACCCTCCCACTTTGGTTTCTTCGTGACGGTCATGTTTTAAGTGTGGGGACGTTAGTGGATGGTCTGTGGCGTGGTCCTAGGTCCTTGTTGCTCGGTTAACCCTATCCATTGAGGTCTTAAGTGTGGGGACGCGTCCCTGCGCGTCTACATTGTATATCCTTTTGCATATGCCTCAACCTGCTCATGCATGTCTGCCATGCCTTGCTCTTACCCTGATGGGGTCCCTTCCCACCCACCCGTTCATTTTCCACCCACCCTTGGGGCTGTTCCCTTGCAGTTTTCCTTTCTTCCTTGATTTTGAGGTCTTGTCATGTGAATGCATTCTATGTTCACCAAAGTCCAAATGCAACCTTATAGCCCTGTTTCCTCCTTTGAACTGACCATTTTTCCTTTTTACCTACCCCTGTTCCAGTGTACGATTTTTGAGTTATTAATTTTTGAAGCATTTTGCACAAATTCGTCGGTTTTCCATATGAACACATTTTTTTTGCTTTGGAACCGTGATCTACCATCATAGCCCTGCCAACCACTTTTCCCCTAACATTTTCCCTTTTTACTCCGCGTCATTCCGCTACACGGATTGTCCAATATTAATTTTCCGGTTTTTTACGACTTTTTCATGCGTCTTTTTGACATTTTTTCATGTGAACCTGCCCTGTTTGCATCAGAATTTCAATTTGATTTGACCGCCGTGTTCCCTGTGCCTTCCCCCACCTTTTTCCTTTTTCCTCCACCCTTTTCCTCCTTCTGGATTTTTACTTCTTAATTTTTAAATGAGTTTTCGGGCGTATTTTTGTAGTTTTTCGCATGTGAACCCCTCCTAGTTCCACCGAAAGTGCGGTTTAACGTGATAACCCTATGCCACTCCTTCCTGCAGACATTTTTCCTTTTTCCTGCATGTCATTCCGGTGAACGGTTCGTCTGATATTAATTTTTGATCCCATTTTCGGGTTTTTTTGGGTTTTTCCCACGTGAACGCGTCTTATCCCAGTTGGAATTATGTTTTAATGTGATAGGATTGTCGGGCACGTCTTTCTGCACAGTTTTCCTTTTTTTTGCACCTTGTTCCGATGCACGGATCTTCCGATATTAATTTTTAATTGCGTTTTTTGGTTCTTTTTTTGTGTTTTTTGCATGTGACCGTCCTTTACCCCTCCTGGAACCTCCGTCACATATTTTCCCTGTCTTCCCCCTGTCGTCCTGCCCACTTTTTGTTTTTACGCCATTTCGTTTTGACGTCCGGATTGGGAGTTATTAATTTTTCGTTATTTTTATGTGTTTTCGCGCGCTCGTCTTGCGCGTGAACGCACCCTTTTTCGATTTTACGCGTCTTCACGCGCCCGGGTCGCATCTATGTGCCTCGTCCCTGCATCCGGGCGCCTTTCAATCCCATCACAGCAAATTTTTTTTACCCCCGCCCCACGCACGCGCGCGGGACGGGGGGGTACGCCTCCTTTTTGGGCCCTACTCCTACTCACCCCCTACCAACCCCTACTCCTACTCCCCCCCCTTGGGCACCCCCCCCATACTCTACCCACCCCTCCCCCTACCCTTCCCCTTGGGCACCCCCCTACCCACCCCCACCCTACCCCGACCCCTCCCTACCCTAACCGCCTCCCCCCCTTCCTCTCCCTCTCCCTGCGTGTCACCCCTCCCTCCCTCCTCCTTCCTCCCTGCCATCTCCACTCCCCTCCCTACCTCTTTCCCTTCTTCCCCCTCCTCCTCTTCTTCTCCCTCCTCCTCCTCTCCTCCTTCCTCTCTCCTCCCCTCTGCCGCCTCCCGCCCGTCAGCCGCCTCACCCGCTACCTCAAGCAGGGCCGCTACGCCACGCGCGTGGGCTCCGGAGCCCCCGTCTACCTCGCCGCCGTCCTGGAGTACCTGGCGGCTGAGGTCCTGCAGTTCCCCGTCAGCCGCCCGTCAGAGCCTCGCCACGGCCCGTCGCAGCTGTCGCTCCCGGCGACGTCAGTAACCCGCCCGCCCGTCAGCGCCTCGCCACGGCCCGTCGTAGCCTCCTGCCCTGCCCGCCGTCACCGTCGCCAACGACGCCGCCGCCCACCGTTGCCGCCGAACGTCCGCAACGATGCCGCCGCCCGCCGTTGCCGCTGAACGTCCGCCCGACGCCGCCCTCCTCCTCTTCCCCCTCCTCCTCCTCCCTAACTGCCCTCTGAGGTTAGTTTACCTAACCTTAGGTTAGTTTCCCTAACCTTAGATTAGTTTACGTAACCTCACATTAGTTAACTAACATAACCTTAGTTAACTAACCTAACATTACTTAACTAACCTACCATTAGTTAACTACCCTAACCTTAGGTTAACTAACTCAACCTAACCCCCCCCCCTCTCCCCCCCCCTAATTCACCCTAGTTAGGTTCACCCTAATTAACCCTAGTTAAGTTAGTTCTACCTACCCCTAGTTAGGTGCCTAACCCTAACCCTAACCCTAACCCTACTTAGGTTAACTAACCCCCTTTAGGTTAGTCTCCACTAACTTGCCTTATCTGACTTCTCTGACTTCACCTAGACTAACCTAATTCCATCTGACTAACCTGACTAGACCAGATTTGACTTACCTGACTTATCTAGATTACCTTGACTTAGCTGACTTACTTTCAACTTACTTACCAGACTAAGCTGATTTACCTGATTTACTTAATTTATAAATAAATTTCCACATCATAAAAATTTAGAAAAAATTTTAAAAATTCCCTTCGCTTTTTGCCAATTTTTGGAAATTTTTCAGTTGGAAATTTCCACCCCCAAAATTTTTGAAAATTAAATATTTCCTAATTTATCCCCCAAATTACCAACAAATGTAAAAAATTCATTTAAAAATAGTAAAAAATTCTACAAAAATTCTTAAAAATTCTAAAAATTTTCCCTCACCCCCCTTGACCATTTTTCATTTATTTTTCACTTTAAATATTATCATACATGGTACCCCTCTTGTTAAAAAACAAACAAAACCAACAAACGGAAATTAACCATACAACTCTCTATTTTATTTTCATACACTCACTTGTGGATATTTCCTCCCTGGCTGCATTTTCATTTTTTTCCCTTCATCACATATTCATGTGCTATATATCTTGATTTCATTATTATTCTTATTATTATTCAAAAAAAAAAAAACAAACACAAAACAAAACCAAAAAAAAAAACAAACAACCACAAAAACAAAACCACCACCATAAATAATCACAAATTACAAAAATTAAAAAACCAACAAAAACAAAATCTACACACTCGTTAAGGTGTTGTCTTTGTTGTTTCGTCAGTGGTCTTTACTTTTCCTTTGCTGGATTCACTTCTTTTGGGGGACTCTTCCGTGCACATTTCTGCATTACATACACATCCCTTCCAGGTATTTATTTTATGTGCTTTCTTTATTTTCATTTCCCCCTTAATCACAACTTAATTGTTAAAATGAACTCTTTATTCACTCACAGTTTCCACGCGCATTCGCGCTATACACACATATACTTTTTAATTAAAATAAACCCGCCGTTCACTTAGCACGCGCTACGTGCGCTACAGAGGCACTTTAATTTTTAATTAAAATAAACCAGCCGTCACATGAGCATGCGCTGGCAAAAAAGCGCTCCACATCACCTTAATTTGTAATCAATGAACTTGCATTTAGAGACCCCATCTGGGTATCGAAGTCCGGGATTCGAATTAATGCACCGCTTTCACCTAATAATTGGTAATTAAATTTATAATAAAGAACCACCGTTTTCTTGCTAAGGTTTATCACTTAATAAAAATTCACCCCTTTCTTAATAATTTCTTAAAATCAACCCTTCATTAAATTAATTCCCCCTCACTGCACTTAATTCCCCTTTTTAATGAACCGTTTTGTGGGATGGGTATGCGCAGTCCTTCGAGTTATATCAACGATGTAGTCTTGATATGTGTCGGATGTGGTATTGTTTTGGTTTACTGTCTTTGTTACAGTTAAGGGTACGGTATGCAGTTTTTTCTTTTATTGCCTGATACGGGGTTCTGGGTGTTTGTCTGATGCATAGCATGAAGCTTTCGGTCGCATATGTCTCAAGGTCATGTCAAATTTTTTTTCTAGGTTGTGGTTTGCTTGGGGTTAGTTGGTCGAGTCACGTTTTATTGTTTTGGTTGTTCTCTTATCCTTGGATTTTTGTCTGTTGCTTTGCAGGCATTCTCCTTGATTGTCTGTGTTTGTGGTGTGTGTGTACCCATCTGAATGGCGCCTTCTCATGCTCCTCCCCCTATCCAGTACGTCCCACTAGTTAGTCGGGATTACTCTTCCCTACTTACTTTTGAGCCTCTCACGAAGGCGGGACTCACTGCTTTTGTGGCTACTTCTTTTCCACTGCTTCCAGAGGATCCGTCGTTATGTGATGCGTTTCTGGCCTCTTACAGCAAGAAGACAGGACTAGTCCAGGGAATTTCTATGACTTTGACACCTCGAGGCTTAGGGAAGGCTCTGTTTCTTCCCTCCAAAGGTGAACCTTTTGTTACCACTCATAAGCTTTTCTCTAATGAAGAGATTCTGAAGCTGTTGCAAAAGCAGACAAGGGAAATGCTGGATGTTAAGAAGGTGATCAACTCTTCAGGAGTTTCCTTTTCTATGATCACTGATCCCGTATGGAAGACGATCTGTCAGTTTCTCCAAGACAGGTTTATGCCTGCCAAAACGCCATCCCAGTACTTGTCCAAAGAGCTTTTTACAGCTTCCAGGATGGTGTTGAAAGGAGTTGCTATTGATTGGAGCACTTACCTCCTCACTAAAATGGATCAACATTTCGTCAAAGTCACCAGGGGTAATGTTACCACTGTCACATATGGCTCATATTTGTCTGCCTTCTTGACCTATTCAGGTTTACAGAAGACTGTGCCTCCACCTCCTCCATCAGATCTCGTACCTCCTCCTCCACCTTCAGATGAGTCCGAACCCATTGACATAGAGGATGATGATTCTCCGCCTCCCCTGGTCATCCAGCGCAAACGCTTGAAGAGGGTAGCGGATAAAGCTCCTTCCGTACTTCCTTCAGTGCCCATCCCTGCTACCTCTAGCAGTGATCTTCCTGGGTATCTCACTTGTAATAACCTGTTTAGAGCACATCGAGAAGGATCATTGGACATATCAGTTCCCTCCTTGAACAGTCTAGTTTCAGGAGATGTAATTCCTTTCCTCTGTAAAGATATTCAAAGTTCCATTGAGTTGTCAGTGACAGCCTGTGTTCAACAGCTGTACGCGTCCTTTTATGAAGAACTCATGGAGTCTAAGGACCAGTTGCATAAGGCAACATCCGAGTTAGCTTCTGCTAAGGATACCCTAGCAGATTTGTTTAAACAAATGGAACAACAAACCCAATTGGTTGCAACCCAAAGAGATGAGATCTCTTCTTTGAAGATCCAGTTACTAGAGGCTCAATCACAGGTTACTAGCCTTTCAGAGGAGAAGGAGAGGATGTCCAGAGAAGCGCAGGAGTTCCAAGCTATCTTAGATGACAAACTTTCAGCTTTACAGACTGCTAATGACACAGTGGCCTCCCAAGCCTCCCAAATTCAGCAGTTGCAAGATCAACTCGCAAAATCCCGCTCTGTTCCTCCAAGCCCTCATGTTCCCTTGATTCCTTCTCTTTCACAGCAGGACTTGGCTGCTCTTCAGAGAAAGGCTACTTTGTGCCCTCTATTCCAAGATAAAGTGGAAAGATTGCAGTCCAGAATGGACTTGTTATGGTCTACATTTGAGCAATTTCAGGAATATGTCTCACCAGACCATTCTTTCTTTGTCCACTACCAATTACAGAAGTTGGTCTTCTACATGAAGCTTTCCACGATGGATTTACCTCTTCCAGAGGATGGCTGGAGTGGGGCTTGGTCTGCTGATTTGTTGACAGAGGTAGTCAGGATGGTCTTTGAAGATTCTGTCACGCCAGATACCATGTTGATGTCATACATGTATCTACGAGGAGACTTGTTAATTCCAGATGAGGTGGATATGGCATGGTATGTGGGGCATGTGGTATTACAGGCTGTTTTGTATGTCAACCATTTGGAGTTGTGCATAGCTGACATGTTCCAGAGTTACTCCTCCAAAGTGGCTGATTGTCATGATAATTCGTGGCATCCCATGATTGATTCTGTGGTCCTGAATCAACGACAAAACACAGCTCCTACCTTTGCCCAGAGTACTAATCAACTGAGGATGGATCTCTTAGCCTATCATCGACGATCTCTCTTAGGACCTTCTTTGATGCCTATCATCGACGATCTCTCTTAGGACCTTCTGTTCCTACCCCCCTATATTACCAACAAATGGCTCACCGATATGCTATATATCTTTCCCTTTGTCAATCTAATTCCACAATTATTTTACCCATTCTTTTCCAACCTTCATCTTTCCCTCAAATTCCCATTTTTACATACTGTTCCTTTATTGAGGATAGGGTATTTTCTCCTTCTCCTCCCTGTCCTTCTCCATCCATTCATGTACCCTCCACATTTCCTATTTATCAGTTAACACCCTTCCTTAGTGATTCCCTCCAAATTTTTGCCACTCCTTCTTTAAACTTTTCTTCCTTTTATGATTTTTCCTATCCCTCACTTCATCCACTCTTTCTTATTCCATTACCCTCTCCTAACACTTCTATATCTCAACCACCTCAGTTGGTTAGTGACTGTGACAAGTTTGATAATCAGATTTCCAGAAGAAGGGGATGGAGTTCGGATGATTGCCTTACAGGACCTCAGATCAATTGGCCAGTAATTCCAAGAGAATGGACAGCTTCCAGTCAAGCTTATCAGAACTATGTTCATTTTGCTCAGCAGTATTCACAGTCTGCACATCCCTCAGTGAGATTAACTGCTCACTTTGCTTGGTACTTGGCGTATATGCATAGGCACTCTCATAATGATTCCAAGCCTATTCCAAAGTTGTGCATGAATGTCAATGTGAGCATTGATTCCCAACAGCTGGATATATTGTATTTTCATGCCCTTTCATACTTGGTCCTGTTGGAAAGGATGTGCTGTCTCCAGTTTTTTCAAAATCCTCCCAAAAACTTTGTAGATGAATCCTTGTCTATGGATTGTTTCCGACAACATCAATCTTTCAAGAGGGATCATCTTCATTGATACCTTTCCAATGTATGGTGGATGCTTTTTAATGAAAATCTCTCTTTTTGGAGGAGTTATTCAGATAGTTGTGTTGTGTATTCATGTTTGTGTTGTGAGTTCATTTATGTAAAACGAACGTGGTGGTTTCCTATTGGATTTCGTGTGAGAGCTACATTCTGGAGAATTGTGGTGATGGGGTCGTGGTTGGAGAATTGAAGCTGATGCTGATGAAGAAGAAGCAAACTCTTATATCCTTTACAAAATTGTTGTGATTTTTTTAGTTTGATCAGAGGTGTTAATGTGTATAAAGGGTTTTCCTTTCTTTGTATTTTTATATCAGACACAGGTTATAAGTTGGGGTCGTGGTGGATGGATTCTTTTTGAAAAGATATTGAAGATCAAAGTTGCGCTTTTAAATGAACTTGTATTCCCTTTTTCATGGGTCGCGAGGACGCTTCCTTATTAAGTGTGGGGATATGTTGAGTGTTGAAATGACTTGTTTTTTGGCTGATTTTTGTTGTTTTTGAGAGTTGAATGGTTGATTTTATGAGATGATTGATAGATTTGGAAGTGGTTTGAGAGTGTTTTGGATGATATTGATTGTGTTTTGGAAGATCATGATGTTTATTAGTGGTTCTGTGATGTTCTGATAGGTTCTAATAGGTTCTGTATACCTTCTGTTTTGCTCTGTTTTGGTCTATTTTGTTCTGATTGTCTTCTATAAGGAGGGATGCAGTATTGATTGATGAAGATTGAGATATTGTAAAAGCTTATTGAATGGTTTATGAAATTTTGGAATGGTTTGAGAATGAGTTAAGTGGTTTTGATAACCTTCTGCAATCTTCTGTAGGTCTTCTGTAGAGCCTCTGTCTCTGTTTCTGTTCTGTTCTGTTCTGTACTGTAGCTGTTCTGGTACTGTTCTGTGACTGTTCTGTATGCTTCTTATGTGTTCTGATGGATGAGAGTGTAGCTTGGGAAAGTTTTCTAGCCTTGGGAAGAGGTGAATACAAGTGCAAAAGAGTTGAAAGAAGTGAAAGAAGTAGCTGCTGAAGACTTAAGTGAAGACTAGAGTGAAGTGATAGTAGTGAGCTATGAAAGGACATTGTAGTGGCTCTGGTGACTCTTCATATCAGACATACCTCTTGGGAGGGGTATCCACGACCTAAGAGGGATTATTGAGAGTGATTTTGAGAGATTGTAGTGAGGATATGATGTATTATTGATGGAGAATGAGAGAGAGAGAGTCAGAGATAGCCAATTCTACTCAAACAGAGTGATTGTATATGAGAGATTGAGAGAGAAGACTATGGAGATATTGAAGATGAATAATATGTGATGTATTTCCATTCAAAGATGGTGTATTCCTTTGCTTTCTTTGTTCTATTGATGGATTTTGTGAAGATATTGAAGAATATGGTTGATTTTATCAAATCCGTGGGAGATCTACATGATGCTGTATGAAGATTTGTTGTGCCTGGTGTTCTTTTCTTCATTGTGATCATATGAAACATGATAAACAAGCTTGTTGATGTTACAAGATAGATTTTCTTGCAAGAGAATCCCCTTTTCCTTGGTGTTCCTCTCGGGGCTCCAATACTTCATACTTGGAGCATCCACCTACTGAATTTGTTGACAAATCGCTTATAAGGGTACATAAGATATGCATTTTAAGTAAGATCATTTTTTAAAGATTTATATTACCGTGCTTTGTATGATTTAAATTGATTATGCTAACATCATTTTTTATTTATGCAGGTGACATTTGTGGATACTTAGATCATCATGATAAGTCGAGGGATGAGCAATGAGGAGTTGCAAGATATCTTCACGCGCATGTCTCAAGATCAGATGGCGAGATTTAGAGACATGGTGGACCAGAAGCTGTCTCGGACATCGTCAGGCTGCTCTATTAGATCTACTTTGATGCGATCTGATGCTTCAGTTTCGAGCAGACGAGGTCGACGCTACCGACTTGGGCTAGATGGAGGGAGTGCTTCAGGGGGATGCTATAGAGATCCGAATGCAATGAGCCCGCAGTTGGCTCGGGTACATGTGCTACTCCTCGCTCTCGTGGTGGCTCCAAAGAGCGCGGCTCAGGCGGTTGTTGTGGAGGCACGGACGCGGTGTCTCCATCTTGTCGTTCTATTGGAGTTTCATCACCTCCGGGATTTGTCACACCTGTGGGGACGTCTACTCCAGTCACTCCAACTTTTGCTCAATCGTCCGGCATCCCTATGGGTGCTACTCCGATAGATACTACCTCGGTCGATACACCAAATGTACAGGGGTCTCTTGGATATGCCTAGGTTTGTGGTCGTAGGTGGGAGAGGACCCATCTTAGGCATACCCCAGAGGTGTACGCCTACCCTGTAGATGATAGGTCAGGAGCCATCATCATGAATGATGAGGGGAGGAGGGTGATGGCTCTCATGAGAGAGTTGTGCCAACAAAATTTTCAGCACAACATCTTGGATCATTGGAAAAATATACCGGAGGGGAGCAAGGACTACATAGTAGCATCCTTGCATGAGGAGTAGCTTTATTCTTTATTTGGACAAAAGCAAACACAAAAGCTAAAGCGTGCTAATTATAAATTTGGGCCATTTTCGTCCCCACTACATAGTAGCATTATTTGAGCCTATATCTTGTAGTGGGGATGTCCAACTCCTTTATTCTTTATTTGGACAAAAGCAAACACAAAAGCTAAAGCATGCTAATTATAAATTTGGGCCATTTTTGAGCTTGGAGATGAATAACATATTAAATACATGCTTTGTGGAGCGCTCACACAAGGCATGGGGAGAGATTGTACCCAATTGGTCTTCTTGCCTCATGTCGTGCAAGGCTACTCTCTTGAATTTTGAGCAAAAAGCAAAGTTCTTTGTTCTTGGGGACCTTCCGACGCTCGCTACGTATGCATATGGCATTTTATTTGCACACCCACTACAAGAGAAAGGCCCTATAGACGCGCATTGTACATGCAAAAAAGCGGGTGCATTTATAAGCGCGCGTATCAGCGTGTTTATTTATGCTAGTATACAGAACGCGCCTATATATCTGCGTTTAGAAACGCGCCTATAGATGGAAAATAAACACACATATTTTTCATTTCTCATAAAGTCCCTAAATATGACCAAATCTCTTAACAGCTAGTATTTGTTTGAATACATTACCAACTTCACTTCTTTTTGAGTATTACAAATATACATCCAATCATTCAAAGCTAATTATATATATGTGATTTCATGCGCTATATACATCCAATCATGCCCTATACAAATGTGATTGGATAGGGCATGATTGGATGTATATATGATATAATTACACCTAGATCATAAGGACATGATATACATGTATATACGACATGATATACATGTATAGGGCATACATGTATAGGACATGATATACATTACCAACTTTACTTCTTTCTGAGTATTACAAATATACATCCAATCATTCAAAGATAATTATATATATGTGATTTCATGCCCTATATACATCCAATCATGTCCTATACAAATGTGATTGGATAGGGCATGATTGGATGTATATACGACATAATTATCAGAGAAGTGATTGATACATGCACGTGTTGCATCTATTGTGCACTTAACCTAGCCATGTCTAACTTATAGATCAAATGTTGACTTATGCATGTGCAAAAGAGAGAGAGAGAGAGAGAGAGAGAGAGAGAGAGAGAGAGAGGGAGGGAGGGAGGGAGGGAGGGAGAGAGGGAGAGAGGGAGGGAGGGAGGGAGGGAGAGACACAGAGAGAGAGAGAGAGAGAGAGAGAGAGAGAGAGAGAGAGAGAGAGAGAGAGGGAGGGAGGGAGGGAGGGAGAGAGGGAGAGAGGGAGGGAGGGAGGGAGGGAGAGACACAGAGAGAGAGAGAGAGAGAGAGAGAGAGAGAGAGAGAGAGAGAGAGAGAGAGAGAGAGAGATATATATATATATATACATGCACATGTTGCATCTGTTGTGCACTTAATTACCTAGCCATGCATAAACTTATAGATCAAAGGTCAGTTGGTGATTTAAGAGAGTATCCTAACTTTTTAGCGTAGTCCCTTGACTCTCATTAGTCTCAACAAATATGCAGCACAATCAATACAATCAAAGCAAAAGCAAGACATGCATGCCAATTCATAGCGTGAGTAGAATGATGCAAATAAATTGACTTGTGCATGTGCAATAGAGAGAGAGAGAGAGAGAGAGAGAGAGAAGTGATCGATACATGCGCATGTCACATATGTTGTGCACTTAACATAGCCATGGCTAAAACTTATAGATCAAAGGTTGACTTGTGCATGTGCAATATATATATATATATATATATATATATATATAGAGAGAGAGAGAGAGAGAGAGAGAGAGAGAGAGAGAGAGAGAACTGATCAATATACTCACATGTATCATTGGTTGTGCACTTAACCTAGCCATGCATAAACTTATAGATCAAAGCTTAATCGGTGATTCAAGGGAGTACCCTCACTTTTTAGGGTAGTCCCTTGATTCTCATTATTCTCGAGGAATATACATCACAATCAATACAATCAAAGCAAAAGCAAGATATGCATGCCAATTCATAGCATGAGTAGATTGATGTAAATCAGTTGGCTTGTGCATGTGCAAGCTATTCCAATCATGTCAAGGTGCACTTATAGCTCACATATAATTTTAGATAAGGTGGACCACATGTAGCCAATGTGCACATGTCCTCTTTTCATCATCTTTAGCCAGTGTGTCTACTTGTTGGTGACTAAAATAGATCACTGTAAGGATACTTTGCAATACCAACAAGCCAACTACAAATCTCTTATCTATGAAATGTATAAGTAAATTAACTTGGTTAATTTGATGAGGTCAAGTTTTTCTTCCATGGACAGTGTGGTTGGCTATCTACTTCAAGGTTATGGGAACTTGTAGAAGTCAATGGAGCATCCTAAAAATGACGATACTCTAATTACTATATCAAGTCACTTCATGTACATATCTTTGATTGATTGATGGATAATATGCCTTTCTCTATCTCTTTCGTATACACCTTCATTGCATTATCTCTCTCTAGCTAGAAACCATTTGTGCTTTATCCACCTATTGATACTTGCATGCAATTGCAAGTGGGATGGTCTAGTAAGTCACCACACATGTGCCAATTGACTTGCCAATGTGTTATCTCTTATCCTCAAGCTTTGTTATATATGTAACCACATAGGTCAATTGATTTGCTAGTGTACCATCTCTTATCTCAAGATTTTCTATATATTTCACTAGTATTCTCAATCAAAAACATCATATCAAGCATATATTGCATTAATCAAGTAGATTGGCCAACCCAACATAAATGAAATTGTATGAATAGCAATGTAGATCAAGATCTTAGCTTAAATCAATGACACCTTTTTGCATAATATAAACTGTTAGAGTTTAACTACAATATATAACGCCTACAAATAGGAAAGAGGCTTGATTTGTTGGACCACTATGCACATACAATCTATCAATGAGTGTAGTGAGACCATGTCTCTCTGTACATTGAGTCTCCAAATCTATAGGATCACGGTTTGTGATGGAGTGCTATAAAGAAAACAAAGTAGCATTGTTAGAAATAAGATTATTAGGACAAGTGATATTCCAAATAAGAAAATAAGAACTAAAAGAAAACATAAAAAATCCTCTAAATAAGTTCTATGGCCACCTTTTCCAAAGTGATGCACGACCCTTACCTTCTCCAATCAGGCCCTCGCTGCCTCCCATTGCTACTACTACCATTGTCCTAAGAGAGTATGTGGCCTCCTCCTTGAGTCTCCACCAATTCTCTCTGTCGAACCACTCCAACTTTAAGGTGCCAATCTTGATTGCTTTGCGTGCATCTAATCATCTTTGTGGCATGTATGCATGTATAGGGCATGATTGGATGTATATTTGTATGTATGTATAGGGCATGATTGAATGTATATACGACATAATTACACCTGGATCATAAGGACAAATGTGATTTCATTTGGTATATATGTCATATTCCCTAAATGCATGCATTGATACTTACAACATGGAGGCAAACATTTTGATATTGAAAGACTACGAAAGTCATGTCATGTTAATCCAAAAACAACCAAAAGTTAGCATCTAATCAGTTTAATTATTACTGTGCATCTGTCAGCAGTGTAATAAGTATTAGCTGTGCATATACACGCGCTTACAAACACGCTATGCAAATATAAAAAAAATTTAAAAAAATTTGTGGCTTTCTTTTCAAACCAGTGCTTTTCTGCGTTTTTTGCGCGTTTTTTGCAATTCGAGCTTGACATCACTAATCATGTCTATCTATCACTTCATGAAGACAATGAGAGAAGGAAATAAGAGTAAAAAGGGAATAGAGGAAGGAAGAGCCAAAGAATAAAGAACAAGAGCCAAACAGAAAGGAAGAGAAGAAGATTCAAGCAACTTACCAAGGGAAGGTAGAAGGAGGACAAGGAGCTTGCAACCTAGCCGCCACCCGTCGGAACAAGAAAAGAAGGTGAGTTCTTCTTCTCTCTCTCAATCTTGTTTGCTTTCTCTGTCTGTTTCTCTCTCTCTCTCTCTCTTTACATGCTATAGACTGTCATCTATGGAGGTTCTTTTGCGCATTTTTTAACCAATTTTAAAAAAATGGTCCGACTGTGCACGTCTGTCAGCGCGTCCAGATGACAGTGTAGACGTAGGTATAGACGTGGAAATAGACGCACTGACAGACGCACACAGAGACGCAGATATAGACGCAGCATGTAATATGTTTTATCTACACATAGTAATATGATTTTTCTTGTGTAGATGTGGAATCCTGGATCTTCCAGCACTGATCCTGAGTTGGAACGCATGAACAACACCTTAGCGGAGTTTTGTAGAGGTGTTAGTAGCTTTTTTGGAGGTTTTCCAAACAAGGAGCAATTCATGAGGGAGATGACCAATTATCTTGGTCGCCCTCCCACTGCAGAGGAGGTTTTCAGTGTGACGTCTGGGACACCTATCACATCTTTGCCTAGCACTGCTACACAAACACCAAACCTTGGCACACCTCTACTAATAGGTACTCCACGCACTATGCATACACACAGATCAGCTGATGCACATGGATCAGCTAAAGTACATGGATCGGCCGAAGCACGTGCATCTGCAGAAGCACATGCATCGAGTGAGGTAGAGGGTAGTGCCCGTCAAGGGAGGAGGGAGAGTCGTGCGGGAGGACGAGGAGGTCGAGGGCTTTGTGGGGGTTGCTTAGGAGGTGGCTCTCGATCACCCTCACCGGGAAATGAGAGAGGTGAGCCTCCACAAATGTACTACTCTGTACTGATGTTGGTGGTATCTTGCATGACTCTGAGGGGAGGGAAGTGATAGCCTACTTGAGGAGTGTCGTGCATGCCATATACAAAGATTGCATGATTCCCTTCAAGCACCAAAAAAATGGTTTGTGGCAAGAGGTGCTGCGGGCAGTACATAGAAGGTACCCTAATCCCGAGAATTCACGATTCTCAGATGATTGGGGGCGGTCAAAGGTGAGAGAGCACTTCATAACAAGAGGTCTCACCTTATGACGCGCGCCAAGGAGTCACTGCGAAGACAAGAGCAAGGGCGCCCTGGATATGGCCAACCACCCAATTGCCACCGCAAGGAGTGGAAAGAGGCCAAGAAGAGAGTATCAGAGAAAATGACAAGTCGCCAGCATGTAGAGACGCGACGTATCCAGATGGCAACCATGGGATCATCGCATTATGGATCGGGTGGCAGGGATTCATGGGAGACTGAGCTTGTAAGTATTATTTGATTTCTTTTTTAAATTAAATTTTATAATTTGTTTCACTTTATTATGTAGTGTGCTCTAATACGTTGTATGTTCAAATTGTTTTGTAGTATCATATCATTGGTAGGATGCCTACTCCTAGAGAGGTAGGCTACCATCGAGGTCATAACCAGGCGTCCACTTGGCAGCATTTCTACGAGGAGGGACTCATCACGGAGGAGCAATATAATCATGCCATGAGGATTCCACAACCAGAAGAGGTATGTTTTATTTTTACATGAAAAGTATAGGTAACTCTAATTTATTATTTGTAATGGTATTTATATACCTTAATCCTTTGTGTAGGTGAACCCTAATGCAGTTGAGGATAGCGAAGGGGGGACTAGCAATAGCGGTGGTGGCAATGGTACTGGCAGAGGCAGCGGTGGTGGTAGCGATGATGATGCCTCTTCTAAGGAGATGTAGAGGAGCCCCATGCATGCATGCCCCCTCTTGGCTTGTAGTTTTCATTTTTGATATGTATTACTTTCAGCTAGTGCTTGCAACCATGACCATGCTTGAGGTCACAAGCACTAGAACTCATCGTGTAAAAACATTTCATCTATATATATGAGATTTCGTATTCTACATACATTGTTTTGTTTTTAGTACAAAAATCTTCGAAATAATATTTCTCTGTTTTCCCTAAGCATACAATTTGATGTTGATGGGGGGAAAAAAACCAGAGAGCATGTGGCCTCTCTGGTTTTTTTTTCACAGCTCTGTTTTGCGCGTCTATTAGTGCGTCTAAATTGCATGATAAATGCGCATCTATTCTCGTAAAAAACTTGCAGAGTAAACACTTTTTTAGATGCGTAGATACACGTGTGTATAGACGCACAATATAAATATATCCACTTTTTTATAAATATGATTATATATTTGTGTAGCGCATCAATATGCGTGTCTATATGGGCATGTAACTCTCACTATAAGCTCGCTTTTAGACGCGAAATTTTAGATGCAGCAATAGATGCGGTAATAAACACGCCCGACATTTTTTAACAATTCAAATATTGCGTCTGCAAGCGCATCTATGGAGCCTTTTTCTTGTAGTGACCACAATTGGATCCACTCCCATGTTCTTGCCCTTCAAAAATACACCTCCCAATAGACAGACTTAATAAAAAAGGGAACTCATTTTGAGTGGACATCTCACCATGAAACAACATTCAAATCCGTGAAGCAAGTTGTTTCCCAATTACCACCACTTCGCATTACCTCACCTAGCAATCCTCTCATTATTTATTCTAATGCTTCAGATTCAGGCTGGGGAGAAATCCTAACGCAAACAGAACAAGGAAAAGAAGAAGTTTGCTAATTTGCTTCTAGTACATTCACTCCTGCATAAAAGAACTATCCTTGCTTTCACCGAGAAATATTAGCACTCAAAAAATGCATAAAAAGTTTCCGCATTTTCATAGAGCATGTCCCATTCACAACAAAAGCAGACCTAAAAAATATACAAGGATTCATATCCTCAAAAAATCTTTATGAAATTGGCAAGAAAAGATTGTTAAGATGGTCATTATGGTTCGACAATCTACAAATAACCTATGAGCATGTACTTGGACATAAAAACATAATGGCTAACATACTTTCTAAGTGGTATGAAAAGGACATCTCTATTATAGCCATGTGAAGACCTTCACTTTTTCACATGGGTTCTAATGTACAAACCTTATCTTCTCACTACACTACAAGATATAGGACTTATACCGATGTTAAAAGCGACAAAAATGTAAATAACAAAATTTTCCCCCGTCATCGCAAAAAGCGTCTTTACCGAAAACTCCTCATGCAAGGATGCTACTATGTAGTCCTTGCTCCCCTCCGGTATGTTCTTCCAATGATCTAAGACATTGTGCCGAAAAACTTGGCACAACTCTCTCATGCGAGCCATCACCCTCCTCCCCTCATCATTCATGATGATGGCTCCTGACCTATCATCGACTAGATATCCATATCCCCCTGGGGTATGCCTAAGATGGGTCCTCTCCCATCTGCGTCTACGCTCCTGGGCATATCCAGGAGACCCCTCTGCATCCGATGTACTGACCGGGGTAATATCTATCAAAGTGGCACCCATAGGGGTGCCACTCTACAGAGGCTGAGCAAAAGCCGAAGTAACTAGAGTAGACATCCCCACAGGTGTAACAAATCCTGGAAGTGACGTAACTCTAGCTGAATGACGAGACGGAGACACCGCGTCCGTGCCTCCATAGCATCCACTTGAGCCTGAGCCACGCTCCCTAGAATTGCCATGAGAGCGAGGAGTGGCACTTGTATCCCGTGCCAACCACGAGCTCACTACCTCTGTATCTCTGCAGCATCCCCCTGACCCTGAAGCACTCCCTCCCTCTAGCCCAAGTCTGGAGCATCGACCTCATCTGCTTGAAGGTGAAGCATCCGATTGCGCTGAAGTAGATCTAGCAGAGCGACCTAACGATGTCCGAGACAGCTCCTGGTCTGCCATGTCTTTGAATCTCGCGATCTGGTCTGGAGACATGCGCGTGAAGATATCCTGCAACTCCTCATCGCTCATCTCTCGACTCATCCTAAAAATGTCACTTGTACAGACAAAAAATGATGTTAGAATAATCAATTTAAATCATACAAAGCACAGTAATATAAATCCTAAAAAAATATCTCACTTAAAATGCATATCTTATGTACCCTTATAAGTGATTGGTCAACGAACTGAGTAAGTGGATGCTCCAAGTATGAAGTATCCTATGGTCTCATGTCAATCTCTTGACACAACTCCGCATACACTGGAAGGTCGATAGACATGTCACCATAAAAGGATGAGTCCACCTCATTCTCAAAGAATTCTTAGACTCCTGTATTTCCATCATTGTTAGCCAATGTTGGCTCCAAGCTTTGGGTGGCCTCCACCCCTTGCAATATCGACCCCTCTATTTGCATATTGTCTTCATCTATGCTCGGAACATCACTTTGATCTTATACTCTTGCACTTTGGGGAGCTGAAGGTATAACATACCACCATCGAGGTTGTTGGGGGTTTGGATAGAAGATTACCTGTTCACAAACACATATAAGAGAGTTTAAACTATTGTGACATGTACCATGTCATAATACAATTAACAAACAAACGAGTCCACCCACTTGTTCACAATGGGCCGGCAACACAAAGGTGTCATGTAAATCCATCCATTTTTTTTCGGAATCTATTTTGAGAAATCCAGATGGACCTCGTCAAACTGTTGCTCCAACTCCTCCAAGTACCACTTTGAGCCATTGCACATCGAATAGTATCATGGAGAAGCTATGGTAATCCACCGTAACAATACTTTGCAAGTTCCCAAAATACTCCATCTCATCTATAACCGTGCTTGGATCAGTTGCTCGTCGTCGGCTCTCTTGCTCGAACCTTACCATGATACCACAGTCCATTGTGGAGTGCATTTTGTCAATACGCTCCACGCGAAAATGCCGTCCGCGCCAAAGCCTTTCAGGGTTTTCATGAAGCGCTCCAAGAAGAACATCCATCGCGTATGGACAGGTCTAGCAATCTCCACTTCATACAGGATTCAATAGACAATGTCTTAATCTCCTTCTGTGAGATCCATTGCATCAAAGTCAACAACATGTAATGGTCCCACGTATTTTTGGAGTAAGACATCATGCGATCACGATCGGTAGTACAAACTGCAACAAATGAGAAAGCATTATGAATAATGGCTACACTCCAAATAGAAAAATGTGCACGCCAATTACAATCCATTCGTAGTACAAACCTGGCATATCTTATGCCAGTCATGAGATTTTAGCCCTAATAATTGGTTATCTTTAGAAAATGCAGACCTGAGAGAACGCATCATACCCGTTAGAGTGCAGATAGACTTGACTAATTGCTTCACAATGTGCTCTTCTTTAGTGGACAAAATCCAAGGAGCGCGAGGTAGCTGCACGCGACCATCAGCACTCGACTGCGGCCAAAGCGCCTCCATCTTACCTACCTCCTTCAAATCCATTCGTGCCCCTATAATGTCTCTCTTTCCTATGATGTGGTCCCATAGTAAGTTGCCCACATTCTTGAAAATTGCATGGGATCCAACAAGTGGTTGACCTGTAAGTGGGTCCAATATGGCACCTCGTAAAAAACTGAGAACCGCCATATTTTGTTTGGATGTGACTCCGCGTGGACCATTTTCAGCTCATACCAGCTTGCGGCATTCATACGTGTTGGAGGTCATCCAAGAAAACCTTCCCTGAGTTCATGATCCTCTGGCAAAAAAGCGGCCTATCCTTGATATACCATCTTCTTCATGGTTCGTGACCTTCGGGAGTCTAACTGTGGCCAGCACAATGGACATGCATGATAACCTAAGGTAACCAGACCTGTTCCAACACCACGACCCACTGAATACAAGCTTGAATGAGATAAAATATAGATATTACCAACGAGAATGTAGGCCTATTCACCTGAGCACTCTCTGAATCTCGAAAAGTCATGCATTGTCCACATGAGAATGGCTCGAATATTGGCAGACCGCCGACCATCGTGCTGGCTCATATCTTGCACAGTGATCCCCTCCTCCTACAAAATCTTAAGCTCATCGACTAATGGATGAAGATACACGTCCATATTTTTGACTTTGTAGCAGCAGGGGACAAGTAAGCTAAGGATGAGATATCCTTTCTTCGTAGAAAGGCATGGAGAGATATTGTAGTTGACAAGGGCTATAGGCCACACACTGTAAGAAGTTGACCGCAGATGGAATGGGTTCACGCCATCCATTGCAAGACCGAGCCGAAGATTCCTTAGCTCTCAGGCAAAGCCTGGGAAGGTAGAGTCAATGTGGCTCCATGCGTGTGAATCCGTTGATATTCGTGTTCTATAGACAATTGACGTTTTCGTCTAATTGCGAGCTTGCATTAAGAGCAATGACATGGAACACGCTGATTAAGATACGCCTCGTGATCTTGAACAACAGGACCTTTATCGTTTTCCATTTTCTCTACGTTACGATAAACAATTTGTTTTTGTTATCATTCTTTTTTTTCTTAAATTGTTATCCTCTCCTTCCATCTCTCTCTTTTTTTTTCTTTCTTAAATTTTTATTCTCTCCTTCCATCTCTCTCTCTTTTTCTACGTTACGACTACAACCACGACCACGACTACGACTACGACCACGACCATGACTACGACCACAACCACGACCATGACCACGATGACGACTACGACTACGACCACAACCACGACCGCGACCATGACCACGACCACGATGACTACGACCACAACTACGACCACGGCTACGACTACCACCACCACCACCACGACTACGACCACGACTACGACTATGACTACGACTACGACCATGGCCATGACCACGACTACGACTACGACTACGATGACCACAACTACGACCCATGACCACGACCACGACTATGACGACCACGACCGCGACTATGACCATGACCACGACCACGACCACGACCACGACCACGACCACGACCACGACCATGGCTACGAATACGACCACGACCACGACCACGACCACGACCACGACCACGATCACGATCACGATCACGACCACGACTACAACTATGGCTATGACTACGACGACCACGACTACGACCATGACCATGACCATGACTACGACCATACCATGACCACAACCACAATGACCACGACTATGGGTAGGTTGCACTCACTAAGAATAGGATTGGCGATTCACCTCATCTTCTCTCCATCATCAATAGAATTCTCCTTTACCATTTACAACTCACCCATCTTCTCTCCACACTATTGCACACTACAATCTCTATGAGGGCATGAGATTGGGATCTCCACAGATACCAAAGCATGATCTCTAGCTTGATTGTTGCATATATACTACTACTACTCATGGAATAAACCTTAAAATAGTTATTATGCTCAAATATATGCTTGTTAGAGCAGAAATTTGTTCCTATGACTATTCTAAGGAAGAAAGAGGGTTAATTATAAAAGAGTGTCCTTCCTTACAAGTGATTTTATATTATATTTATTATTTAAAATTGATAGTTGAAGATGAGTTTCCTAAGAGATCTTGTGGTGATGCTGTTTTAGTTTTGCGAAGCATATGAATGATGCTATTTTAGTTTTTTGTATTTGTCTTTTTAAGAAGAGATTGATTTTTATGGAATATCCAAAGTTATTTTTGGATTTACGTTATGAAAAATAAATGTTTTTATACTGATAGGCTGATTGCCTTCGTTGTATAATTGCGTGGTGGAGGCTAGAACAAGCCCCATGTATGAGAGGTCTCTTTACAAGAAGAACATTACGCTAGGAGGCACAAGTATGCTAGCGCTCTCTAGCCATATATCCCTTAGGTTTGTTGAGGATCGGCCTAACCCCTATGAGCCTAGGATGAGCTTATGGTAAGGTCCTATTTACTTTTCTCTCTTTCTCTTCCTCTCTCATTTCCTCTCTGTCCCTCACCCTCACCCTCTTTTTCTCTCTTTTCCTATTAGGTTTAATGATTTTTCTCTCTTTTTCTCTCTCCTCTCCCTCTCTCATTTTTTCTCTCTCCTCTCACTCTCTCATTTTTTTCTCTCTCCTCTCCCTCTCTCATTTTACTTTCTCTCTTTCTCTCCCGCTCTCATTTCCTCTCCCTCTCTCACCCTCACCCTCTCTTTCTCTCTTTCTCTATTAGGTTTAATGATTTTTTTTCTCTTTTTCTCTCTCCTCTCCATCTCTCATTTTTTCTCTCTCCTCTCTCTCTCTCATTTTCTTTTCTCTTGAGAGCGGAATTTTGGTACCGAGAAGTGCTTAAAAATAGCTAAAAATTACGAATATCAAGGGAAAAATATTCAATGTCGAAGGCGGCGGCTCGGTCTAGGACGATTTTAAGCGCCAAAGTGCTTCAAAGGCGCCCGAGCGACATTGGTCAATTTTTCATAATTTTTCAGACTGTTGTGCGGGTTGACAAGAGTTACCTGCCAATGCGGGATGCCGAGTCGGATGCCCAGGATTTTTCAAAGCTCAATTCGGAGTCCGGACGGGGAAATGGCCAAGAAACCGATCAAGATGCGAAGAGGTGGACATTAGAGTGGTCAAATGGGTGATGCCTTTTGGGAGCCCAACATTTTATGCCACTTAACAAGAAAGGCATGAAAAAAAACGTGATCAAGAAGGAGGAGGGCGTGAGCAGGAAGGCGCCGATTTTTGCGCTATGTGGATGGAGATGCATCATGCCTTTAATATTGCAAAAAATACAAGAAAAAAATAGGAAAAATGGATAAAAAATAGGGGAAAAATGAATTTTGAGTGCCGAAAATTAAGGAAAAATAAGAACCATGTTTGTGGATGTATAGGGGGTCTGAAGTATGAGGTTTAGCCTCAGTTCAGCCCTACCTTTATGTTTTAGTGAGTTTTTATTGCTTTTCATACAATAAAAATGTGAAAAATGAACCCTAAACCTATGCACCATGCACAACCTAAACGGGTGAGGGGGTAGAGTGTATAAAAGGTGTTTAAATGCTGAATGAAATGATAAAAAGCTTGCTGGTTTTTATGCACACCATTTAGGTTGGCCGATAATTAAAAATTAAGAACCTAGTAGCACGAGGGTTTCTCGGTGCTAGGTTCATGCAACGCCGCATACGAGCGTTAGTCAAAATCATTGAAAGAGATGTTTTCCACATGTGCACAAATGCTGATTTTCTTAATTGTTTGAGCACGTGGACATTCACAATTTGCATGAAGCATGAAATTTAAAAGGTATCAGACAATATCTCCTGGATGCATGGCAATTTTTTTCTAGGGGATCGTGACCAACGTTGAGAGAGTAAGGTTGTCCCAAGCTGTAGGCTAGGCGTTGGGCCTAAGGAGAAAGAAAGTGAGGAAAATGATACATTCCTAGATACAATTAATTGGTACCTTGAGTGGAAATATGTGCGATGTTGTGTTATATATGTTTAGCGACGCATCGAGGGGCCAATCCCCAAGATGTAGTAGAGTCGCAGTGAGGCAGCGGCAGTCAGCCGTGGGAGAACCTCCTATATTTATACTTTGTGATATTTGGCAATGTGCTGGGACTCCCTCTGAGGAGTGTTAATTGGGTTAGAGTTGGACTAGAGACGTGATACAAATGCAAGATGTTTAGGAAAATGATGTATGTGTCATCCACGCTCCTGGCCGCGAGGCCGTGGGGTTGTTGAGCGCATGATAGAGGTCCGGCTAGTGCATGAGCCAGTGCCGGCCCGTTTTAGGTTCCATCAATGGTGCATTTGCCGGGAGCCGCTTAGAAGTGGCGGTCCTCGAATCCTGGTTGTTTAGGGACCAGTTAGCAGTTTATGCCAAAGGATACTGAGATCGACCCGTTATTCATCGATAAGCATCGTCTAGCCGAAATCCAAAAGCAAGAGAGAGACGAAAGAGCTAGGCGACGTGCTGAAATTCTTAGGAGGTATTCCCCTAAGCGTAGCAGTGCTAAGCCCTCACGAGGGAGTGGATCTAGTGGTCCTGGGGCCACAAGCAGTAAGTTAGGAGAAGGTGGAAGCTCTAGTGCTCCCCTTTCTCCCATAAGCCAGTCTACATCAAGTGCAGGAGGTGTAACCTCACCGTCCCCTATTTCTAGTGCAAATCCAATTTCTGTCATGGCGCAGCCCATTGCAATTCCTGCAGGAATGATGGATTTGTCAGCTTTAGGTTACTCGCTACCCATTTTTAATGGGCTAGTTGAGGAAGATGCGGAGCTCCATATCAGGGAGTTTCAAAAGTTGATGTTTAAATGTCGCATCCAAGAAGAAGGACATTTAATGATGTTCTTCAACATGACTCTCAAAGGAAGAGCTGCTATATGGTATCATGGTTTAGAAGCTGGAACCATATTGAATATTGATTCATTTTACGGAGCTTTTCGAAGGGAGTTTGCCCCTGAAAGGGGGGGGCAATATTGGTTGCGTGTACTCAACGTGACCCGCCAAGAACCACACGAGGATATTCGTGCTTATGCGAAGAAACTAAAAGAGGTTTTCCGTAAGTTGGATACCTCTATTCCTATCCCCGCAGCTGCCCAATTGTAATATTTTCTGCATGGTTTGGACTTTAATATCCAGTTGCAGTTGAGTAGTGTTCCTTTGGGGGATATAGACACTGCCATTACACGAGCACAAGAAGTGGAATCCCGACTACAAGCAACCTATGCCTCTCGTGCCAATCCGAATATAGGTCTAGCATTGGGAAATAATATGGCAACGGCCAATGGCAGTAGTAGCCAAGGGATAGCGATGGCAAATCCTAATGGGAGAGGGAACATGATGCAGAATGTGCCTTTATTACGAGCTCCCCCTAGCATGTCGATGCCTACGGGTAGTCAAATGGCTCCAAATGGTGGAGGCCAGGAAGTTAATCCTAATACCATGACTATGGTTCAACAACCAGTGCCTAATCGAATTATTAGGCCGATGGAATGACAGGGTAATGATCAAGGCTACGAGTCCAGCACTTCCAATGTTCTTGGCGAGGTTAAGGACATGATGAAGCATTATACCGACATGATTACAGAGCAGTATCAACAAATAGCGGTTGATGTCAACTTTCTTAAAAAACAACAAAATTTTATAGGAAGTAGATACCCAGATGAGGGTGCACCTTTGAGGTTTAGCTACAAATGGTGTGGTGGGCAACATTATCCATGGAATTGCCCAAATGTCAAGTGCGACATTTGTGGAAAATCTGGCCATTTAGCAGCCACTTGTTGGAGTAAGATTAGTTCCCTCCAGCGAGGTAGTCGGTAGCCAGGGCCTATTAATCATCGTGCGCAAGGAAATGATTCCCAGCGAGAAGACGGACCTAAACAAATACTCCAACGACCAAAGACTACAGTGGAGGAGCTGCCTAGTGGTAGTGGGGTTAGTTTGATTGAGGCTGTGCATGTTAATGACGCTGAAACCTCTAATCTACGAGCTGTCCTTACAAGAGGTCAAAAGGGTAGAGAGGCTGACAAGGATACGCCTATCGACGGAAACCCTAAACAAGGCAACAAAGGAATGCAAGTTCTGGATCCTGCCATGGAAGAGGGAACTCTGAAGCCTGTGGAGAGTAAAGCCGATGCTAAGAAGGATAAGGAACCACCGAGGAAGAAGGTGAAAGTTAAAAAAGAGGCAATAAAGCCGGTTCAACGACCTAAAGAGCGGATGGTTTGGCGTGAAAAGCGCACTCTACCGAACTATCATGAATTCGATTTGGCGAGCTCTCTTTGCAAAGTCAAGCCAGATGTGAATCTTTTACAGCTTATTAAGCTTTTCCCAGGAGTATGCAAGGAATTTTGAAAGATCCTGCATACCGGGTATATCATAGAACCTTTAGGTATTGCGCGAGTTGGTGATGACTCGTTCGAGCATGCTGAGAAGCATTGCCCAAGAGTTGCAGCCTATGTCGATGGGATATTAGTAGATTATGCCATTGTCGACACGGGATCATCTGTTAACATTATGAGTTTTGAACTGATGGAAAGGTTGGGTCTTGTGATCCAAAAAGATACCTCCACAATTCTCAGAATGGCGGATGATAGTTTGAGACAGCCGGAAGGCTGCATTACTAAGGTCCATGTCACTGTTGCAAATGTAGAATGCTTATTGAACTTTAGGGTAATTCGTTTTGCAGGGCGTCCAAGTTACCAAGTATTACTTGGACGACCTTGGATCTTGCAAGCAGACTGCCAAGTGGATATACCCGCCGATCGACTGATATTCGGCAGAGGTGCCTAGTGCGTGGTGATTGATGCCTATCCTGAGTCCCCGCAAAGTGAGAGAGGCCCTCTATCTTCCATAGAATTGGAGACATTAGAAGATGTATCCACCAGTGAGACATCATCGAGTGATGAGTCCAAAGAGGGATCCACCACAGAGGACATCTATCAGATCACTCTGAACGAGCTGGTAGAGGCCCAAGTTCATATAAGAGATGCAGATATTATCGAGCTAGACCTTGGCACGCCTAATGATTCGCGGCCAATTAAATTAGGTTCTATGCTCAGCTCAGCAGAAGGGGAGGACTATGTGTCCTTGATTCAAGAATTCTGCGACATCTTTGCTTGGAGTTATGATGAGATGAGAGGCATTCCTCCCAGCCTGGCTATTCATACTATTCCTGTAAAAGAAGGCAGTTGTCCTGTGCGTCAAAAAGTAAGGCGTATGCCTTTTGAATTGAGGGACGGGCTGTTTGAGGAGTTACAAAAGCTTCGGAAAGCTGGTTTAATCTTCCGTGTTCAACACACGGAATGGTATTCGCTAGTTGTGATCAGAAAGAAGAAAAATAATCAAATCCGATTGTGTGTGGATTTTAGAGAGCTGAATAAGCAGAAATTTAAGGATTACTACCTGTTGCCATTCATTGACCAGATTTTGGATCAATTAGTGGGTAGGGAGATATATTCGTTTATGGATTGCTTTGCAGGATATAACCAGATGGCAATTGCAGAAGAGGACAAGTTGAAAACAACTTTCATTATTGTCTTTGGTACTTTTGCGTACCATGTGATGGCCTTTGGTTTATGCAATGCGCCTGGTTCGTGGCAACGAACAGCAGATAAAACATTCTGTGACATATCCCCTGAAGAGTTGAAGGTGTTTATTGATGACTTAGGGTCAGCCACCGTGAGAGACATGCAGTTGATCATTTTAAGAAAATGCTTTGAGCACTGCAAACAATTTTGTATCGCTCTAAACCCACAGAAGTGTGTTTTCGGTGTACCTTATGGGCTATTGCTGGGCCATGTGGTCAGTTCGGTAGGAATTGACAGATCCCGAGAAGGTCAAAGTCATAGTTGCCATGGGTCCACCATGCACTCCGAAAGAAGTTCATAGCTTTCTGTCTTCGATTGGTTATTACCGTAGATTCATAAACGCCTTGGCAGAAAGAACGTTGCCGCTTACAAATCTATTGTCCTTTAGCTGTTTGTTTGTATGGGGTGACCCTTGTAAGGTAGCTTTCCAGGATGTGAAGCAGGAGCTAGTAAAAGCTCCCATTTTAAAAGCACCTAAAAGAGGCGAGGTGTTCTATATATTTTAGCAGCCACTATGTATAGTATAAGCTGTTGTTTAGTCCAAATTTGGGAAGAAAAGTGTATGACCCGATTGCTTTTGCTAGTTGGAAATTGGGGGTATCCGAGATCAATTATACTTACATGGAGAAGTTGTGTCTTGTGATGGTCTTTGGGACCAAGAAATTGAGGCATTATATTCTCTATGAGAAAGTTGTGCTTTATACGAAGGCGGAGGGACTTCGATTATTAATGAATAAGTTGTAGCCGCCTGATCATCTATCAAAGTGGTTAATCACTTTGCAGGAGTTTGATTATGAAATCAGGAGTAAGCGTTGTTATTTAAAATAGATACGGCATCTATTCTCTCCTGGTACGCTGCAATAACGCATTATTTATCGACAGGAGAGGCTAGATCCGAACTTTCTAAAGCTGAGAGAAGGAAAATTAAGCCGCAGGCATTAAAGTTTTCCTTGATCGCAGGTACATTATATCGGCAAGGGGTTGATGACATCTATTGCCGATGTGTGATGCCTGACGAGGTGCCATTCATTTTGGAAGAGTGCCATTATTCCGCTTGCGGAGGCCATTTTGCTAGACGGCTTACAGCACAAAAGGCTTTAAGAGCAGGTTACTGGCGACCTGCCATTTTCCAGGATGTGTTTGCGTATGTTAAGAGATGCAATATTTGTCAACGACATGATAGTCGAGAGAATAGGAAAAGACCACTCACCCCTATTATGGCGATACTTCCATTTGAGAAGTAGGGAATAGACTTTGTGGGTCCTATTACTTCGTCGTCGACTGTGCAAAAGAGGTATATTATTGTAGTAATTGACTACTTCACAAAGTGGTCAGAAGCACATGCAACAAGGAAAGATGATGCTAAAGAAACTGCTAGTTTTCTTTTAGAGCAGATAATATGCCATTTTGGTCTATCGAAAGAATTAGTGTCGGACCGTGGAACCCATTTCCTGAACAAGGTTATCAAAAGCTTGACGAAGGCTTGGCAAATCAAGCACAATAAAATGACTCATTATAATCCGCAAGCAAATGGGCAAGTTGAAAGTACCAACAAGTAGCTTGTGGGTATCCTATTGAAAGTCATATCTGAAAAGAAATGTGACTGGGATAAGAAGCTATATGTGGCAGTATGGGCATATAATACCACGTTCAAGCGAGCCACTGGCCACACGCCGTTCAAACTAGTTTATGGTGAGGAGTGCGTTTTACCCTTAGAAATTGAGTTACCGACCATTAGATTTGCAATTAACCATTCTTTGGGTAGTGAAGACACCCTATTAGAGAGATTTACGACTTTAGCGCACCTAGATAACCTTAAGTTGCAAAGTCTGTTACATCAAGAGGTGGCTAAACGTCGCATGAAACAGTTGCATGACCTAAAAGCGAAGAAGTATACCTTTAAGAAGGGGCAACTGGTTTTGTATTACGATGTGCATAGGGAGCTGTTTCCAAGGAAGTTGGAACCTAAATGGGATGGCCCCTACAAGATATTCAGGTTAGGGAAGAATAGCTCTACTGCCCTATTAGCTGATCTATAGGGAGTAGAGTTTAAGAATAAGGTTAATCTTAATAAGATTAAACCTTATTATTTCTAAGTATGCTAATACAAAAGAAATGCATTGCAGGTCCATGCTAGGGATGATTTGAGACCTGCGGAAAAGAGCTTAAAAGCTGATGGATGGGTCGGTTAATCCCTTATTTGGAGCACCCATGTCTGGAGCAAAGATACCATCAGGGGAAACTCATCTGGTGGAGCAAAGGATACAAAGTGATTGAGCTAGAAGACAGAACCTTTATGTGGGAGATCAAAGTCTTCTGCCATCACTGTTTACGGCTGTTGACAAGTATCCCTGTTGAGTTTAATAAAGAAGGTGGGATGGAGCCGTCAGTTCATCCTCTCAACATGCTAAACTTTGATTATCATAATTACGAATAGAGGAGTTGGTGATGGCCGACTGTGTAAACCCAATGTGTACGTCCATTGTGGACGTACACATTATATTTTGACGGAGCGTCCAGGGGCCCTAATAAAAAAGGGAGTGTTGGAGTAGTAATCCAAGATCCCCGACGTAGAGTGACGATGAAGTTAGCTGCTTATCTCGGGGTAGGATTCACTAACAATATGGCGGAGTATAAAGCCTTGATTATGGGGCTGTATATTGCCAAACAAGGTGGTATTCGTCGATTGTTAGTAAAAGGGGATTCCCAGTTGATCCTGAATCATCTGGATGGGACATACACAGTGCGGAATTCCATTCTTTGTATGTATCATCGGACTGCTATGACCCTACTTGAGGAGTTTGAGAGAGTGTCTCTTCAGCTGATTCCACGTTTTACTGGAATCAGTTTGCGGATTCATTGGCAAATCTTGCTTATGAGGAAGACCTCTTCTTTAAATGTGGTCCTAGTCTGGATATTGTGATCAATGATGAAACAGGACCCGATCGCTTGTGGGGAATGTTATCAGAACATGCCATATATGGCAGACGATGGTTGATGTGGGTGATGCAAACAGTAGCCGAGACCAATCTACCGTTATTATCTGGGACCCATAGGTTAATTAGACGACATGTTATGCGTACGCCTCTTGATATCTATGCAGGAGGGATGGGTCATAACCTTATGCATTTAGTTTAGGGCTACGAGCCTGTTTCTCCTCCTTGGAAAGGAGCTTATTATTGTATATCTGGACTCTTCTAGGGAAGGATGTGTAGGTGCTATTTTGTTTGATTTCGTTAGGCCAAGAGGGCTAGTTTGCGAGGTTTTAGTGTTCTATTTCATTAGGCCAAGAGGGCCGATTAAGTTTGATAGTGAAGTGCTTTATTTCATTAGGCCAAGAGAGCCAATTGTCTGTTTAGTGCAGGTGCGGTTAATGGTTTCTTGTTTGAGTTTTGTGCTAGACAGGTTTGGAAGAAGAGCTTGGAAGGAGCCTTTTGTTGCGTGGAAGCTTCTCATGGCCCTATCCAGGTGATATTTCTTCTTTATGAGTACTGTGGTCTTTATGCTGTATGTGTTTGTGTACTTGTTAAGGGGGGTTTTTCGTTTCTTATTGGGGACCGACGTCCAAGGCATGAAGTCCCAGGATTAGGTTCAGTATGTTTGAGGGAGGTCTGAGTAGTTGTGGCCTCCTGTAAAGGCATTGTCAAGCATCAGAAGACCTGTTTTAGTAGGGAGTCCTAGTGACCCTGTTCTGCTAGCCTGCTAGGCGGCTGTTCTAGGAGTTCTTGTTAGTTGCGAGGCAGTTAGAGAAGCCTGTAGAAGGAAAATAAAGATGATAAAAGGAAAATAAACCCTGAACATTTGACAAGACAATAAAAATATACGAAGGTGTGTAAAAAGGGGTTCTAACCTCTATAAAAATAAAAAAAGGAAAGAAATGAAAATGTCTACGCAGTTGATCATTGCCTTGTGAAGGCCTGGTAGAATCCTGGGGACGAGTCAGACCCGGGGCCGATACCTTGTCTTCCTAGGGGTGGCTTCTTGCTGAAGAAAGAAGAAACAAGAAAGGTTGGAGCGAAAATAAAAGTGAGCGTAAAAAAAGGATTAAGTGTCGCCTTGTGAGGGCTTGGTAGGTTCTTGGGTACCAAGACAGGTCCTGAGGCCGATGCCCTGTTCTCCTTGGGTCACTACGCTCAGCTCCCTCCTTTTTACATGCCCGAGTATGTCAATAAAATAAAAACCCTAACAGAAGAAATGTGCTACAAGAAAATACTTCTTGATCAGGCTATAAGAGTCCTCACCTAGTAGGAGCTCCTAGTTGTGTTGTCCTTAGTTAGGTAGGTAGTTCAGACTACCACTTAGGGCAACCTCTTTGATAGTTCTTTTTAGTTTGGCCGTGTTGGAGCAGTTGGTTAGTGACTAGCTTCGGACCTTTTATCAAATTATGCTAGGCCTACTCCTTGTGAATGTCATGCCTTGGTTTTGTCAGAGGGTAGGGTGAGCGTTGTGCTGTGTTTAATATGTATCTATTTTGTATCAGCTTGATGCTTTCTTTGGTTGTTTTGTGCAGATCTATTGTGGGATTCGACAGGCTGAGTCACCCTATCCCGTGGTTGCCAATGAGATGGAATTTTGGTGCCGAGAAGTGCTTAAAAATAGCTAAAAATTACGAATATCAAGGGAAAAATATTCAACATCGAAGGCGGCGGCTCGATCTAGGACGATTTTAAGCGCCAAAGTGCTTTAAAGGCGCCCGAGCGACACTGGTTGATTTTTCATAAATTTTTAGACTGTCGTGCGGGTTGACAAGAGTTATCGGCCAATGTGGGATGCCGAGCCGGACACCCAGGATTTTTCAAAGCTCAATTCGGAGTCCGGACGGGAAAATGGCCAAGAAACCGGTCAAGATGCGAAGAGGTGGACATTAGAGTGGTCAAATGGGTGATGCCTTTTGGGAGCCCAACATTTTATGCCACTTAATAAGAAAGGCATGAAAAAAAACGTGATCAAGAAGGAGGAGGGCGTGAGCAGGAAGGCCCTGATTTTTGCGCTATGTGGATGGAGATGCATCATGCCTGCTGCAAACAACCCATGCCAATGATCATTGCCCTTCAATCCCCCCTGGATGCCGATCATTTCGCCGTGCTTCGCTCTTCCAATGGCGATCTCTATGAAGATATCTGATTTTAGTCTTTCTCTCTCCTCTCTCTCTCTCTTCTAAGGGCAGATTCATGTGGTGAAGAAGAAGAAGAAGAATGGATGACAGATGCTTGTCCAATGAAGACTGGATTGCTCCGTGGTTCAGGAGGAAGGAAGATTGCTGATTGTGGACTGTCATGAGCATTAATGGTGGCTGGAAATCAGTCCCGAGATATGGCAAATAAAAACCCGCAACCCGCAAAGAACGGTAATCTCATTTTTACAAAGGAAATTGATGTTTTATGCAATTCGCTTCATGACTATTTGTTCCCATGGGATGATTATGCATTATAATGTTGTTTGCAATGTCTTCTAACTGTTTGAAATCAGAAAATCAGAAAATCATAAGTGTTATGAATGAAATTAATAGTGTAAAACCCGTAAAATACGCGAAATATGGGGAAATTGGGTGTTTTTGAGATAAATGATAAATGTAATAAGACACACCAACTAAATTTGTGATTTTGTTGCAAATGAACCTAAGGGCCACAGTCCACAACTCATTTTGAATTTTTAGTCATTTAATATTGCAAAAAATACAAGAAAAAAATAGGAAAAATGGGTAAAAAATAGGGAAAAAATAAATTTTGAGTGCCGAAAATTAAGGAAAAATAAGAACCATGTTTGTGAATGTATGGGGGGTCTGAAGTATGAGGTTTAGCCTCAGTTCAGTCCTACCTTTATGTTTTAGTGAGTTTTTATTGCTTTTCATACAATAAAAATGTGAAAAATGAACCCTAAACCTATGCACCATGCACAACCTAAACGGGTGAGGGGGTAGAGTGTATAAAAGGTGTTTAAATGCTGAATGAAATGATGAAAATCTTGCTAGTTTTTATAGCACACCATTTAGGTTGGTCGATAATTAAAAATTAAGAACCTAGTAGCACGAGGGTTTCTCGGTTCTAGGTTCATGCAACGCCGCATACGAGCGTTAGTCAAAATCATTGAAAGAGATGTTTTCCACATGTGCACAAATGCTGATTTTCTTAATTGTTTGAGCACGTGGAAATTCACAACTTGCATGAAGTATGAAATTTAAAAGGTATAAGACAATATCTCCTGGATGCATGGCAATTGTTTTCTAGGGGATCGTGACCAACGTTGAGAGAGTAAGGTTGTCCCAAGCTGTAGATTAGGCATTGGGCCTAAGGGGAAAGAAAGTGAGGAAAATGGTACATTCCTGGATATGATTAATTGGTACCTTGAGTGAAAATATGTGCGATGTTGTGTTATATATGTTTAGCGACGCATCGAGGGGACAATCCCCAAGATGTAGGAGAGTCGGAGTGAGGTAGCGACAGTCAGCCGTGGGAGGACCTCCTATGTTTGTACTTCGTGCTATTTGGCAATGTGCTGGGACTCCCTCTGAGTGTTAAGTAGGTTAAGGTTGGACTACGAGACGTGATACAAATGCAAGATGTTTAGGAAAATGATGTATGTGTCATACACGCTTCTGGCCGCGAGGCCCTTGGGTTGTTGAGCGCATGATAGAGGTCCGGCTAGTGCATAAGCCAGTGCCGGCCTGTTTTAGGTCCCATCATCTCTCTTTCTCTCCCTCTCTCATTTCCTCTCCCTTCCTCACCCTGACCCTCTCTTTCTCTCTTTCTCTATCAGGTTTGATGATTATTCTCTCTTTTTCTCTCTCCTCTCTCTCTCTCATTTCTTTTTCTCTCTCCTCTCCCTCTCTCATTTCATTTTCTCTCTTCCTCTCCCTCCCTCACCCTCACCCTCACCCACACCTTCTCTTTCTCTCTATTCCTATTATGTTTAACATCTTTTCTCTTTTTCTCTCTCCTCTCATTCTTTCATTTTTTCTCTCTCCTCCCCCTCTCTCATTTCCTTTTGCTCTCTTCCTCTCCTTCTCATTTCTTCTCCCTCCCTCTCCCTCTCTCATTTCCCTATTATGTTTTCGTCTCCCCCGCCTCTCTCTCTCTCTCCCTCTCCCTCTCTCATTTCCTCTCCCTCTCTCATTTTCCTATTATGTTTAATGTCTTCCTCCCTCTCTCTCTTCCTCTCCCTCTCTCATTTCCCTATTATGTTTAATGTCTCCCTCTCCCTCTCTCATTTCCTCTCCCTCCCCCTCTCTTTCTCTCTCCCTCCCTCTCCCTCTCCCTCTTCCTCTCCCTCTCCCTCTCCCTCTCCCTCCCTCTTCCTTTCCCATTGCCTCCCCCTCTCCCTCTTTCTCTCTCTCTCCCTCCCTCTCCCTCTCTCATTTCCCCCCTCTCCCTCTCCCTCTCCCTCTCCCTCTCCCTCATTTTCCTATTATGTTTAATATCTCCCTCTCCCTCTCTCATTTCCCTACTATGCTTAATGTCACCCTCACCCTCACCCTCTCCCTCTCTTTCTCTCTCTCTCTCTCTCTCTATCCCTCTCTCTCTCTCTCTCTCTCTCTCTCTCTCTGTCATTTCCTCCCCCTCCCTCTCCCATTTTCTCCCTCCCCCTCTCTTTCCCTCTCTTTCCCTCTCTTTCTCTCACTACAAGGATTTAAGCCTATAGCGACGTAGATAGCGGCGTCGCTATTTGCATCGCAAATGTGATGCAAAAAATAGTGACGCAAATAGTGACGCCCCACAGGGAAAAAAAACCATGCCAAAATCGAGCGCAGGTTTATTTCACGTTTTTGCGTCTACTGTTTTGAGAGCGAGAGCGGGAGAGAGAGCAACCATTCGTGAGAGAGGGAGAGGAAGAAGGCTTGCCGCTACCGCCGTTGTTTGCGAAGGAGAGGAGGAGCCTTCATTGCGAAGAGGAGTCGCCCCACAATCACCATATCTCATTGGTGAGTCTATTCTCTCCTTCTTTTGCTTGTTTAGGGTTTAATTCTCTTTCTCTTTTTCTTGTTTAGGAGAGGAAATGAGAGAGAAAGAGAGGGAGAGGGAGAGGGAGAGGGAGAGGGAGAGGGAGGGAGAGAAAGAGAAAGAAAGAGAAAGAGAAAGAGAAAGAGAAAGAGAAAGAGAAAGAGAAAGAGAAAGAGAGGGAGAGGGAGAGGGAGAGGGAGGGGGAGGAAATGAGAGAGGGAGAGAAAGAGAAAGAGAGGGATGTTGGAAACTGCGAGGAAGATGAGAGACGAAAGGAAGAGAGGAGAGAAGAGAGATAGGAGACACCAGAAGTGGAACCCCAGAAGTGTGTCAACTGAGCACACATGATAGGAATATATAGAGGGGACCTGGGGCGCTATATATAGACATATAGCTAACACCCCCACTCAAATAAAGGTCCCTTACTATGGATGAAAAAACCCTTGGGGGCTCAAGGGAAAAACCCATAGCTCTATATAGGCCTACTGTTATATTAATATTCAAAATATAAAATTACAAAATTGAACTTACAAGAGCCTATTCATAGGCGTCAAAGGAGCTACATCACTCGTAAATTACAACATCAACAGAGAAGGAGCTACATCATTCCTGAATTACAACAGCCTATTCCGAGGCATCAAAAGAGCTTTATCACTCCTAAATATACAACATGTAAAATAAGGATAAGCGACATCATTGCAAAAGATTAAATCTCCAAGAAATTCCTTCAACTGAACTTGGGATGTAAGCAGTATATCTGTCACATCAAAACTTAAAGAAAAACGTTACAGTGACATTAGAACAACACAAGGTCTATAGAGACGGTTCGCAATGCCGCTCTATAGACAACATAACACATGTGGGGCCCCATGAACAGAATATAAATAAAACAATTTATCATCAACTAGAATATAGACGCTCATCAGCTAGAAAGAATATAAACGAAATAATGTGTCATCAGCTAGAATTTAGACGCTCATTAGGAAAGAATATAAACGAAACAATTTGTCATCAGCAGTTGGAATATAGACCCTCATCAGCTGGAAAGAATATAAACGAAACAATGTATCATCAACTAGAATATAGACGCTCATCAATGGAATAACGAACGAGGACGATCATCATGAAGCATGGCAATATCAACATCCAAAAGTAGGGAATGAAGCATCAATAGAATAACGAACAAGGGCAAGCATCATGAAGCATTGCAATACCAACATACCAAAGCATTGAATGAAATAGTAATTGAATAACATTGATTGAATGAAAAATATAAAATATAAGCTATGAAACTTATGAAACAATGACATGACAAAGAATCCATAACATAAGACATAACATTGCTATTGTTGGTTCTTTTCGTAATGTCGATGCTATTGATACTGAAGCTTATTAACAATAACCTGGATATAATAACATTATCGCCTGACAGGGAGTATCCTGTCGAATCTAGGTAGTTTATACATAGAAAGACAAAACCATAATTATAATCACTTTGGTGATACACTGATGTAAAGCTTTGGATAAAGCTTTTGAGAGTAAAGATTTTGAATAATAAAAAGATGAAAAAGATGGACAATCTATTAGGGGCACAAGCAGCACACATAGATGGAGGTGAAATACCCAAGACTCCCTGGGCTTCACACACATAGATGGAAGCCAAGCAAAGTGATTTGGACGAACGGCAAACAAGTCGTATGAGCGAATGACAGGATTAGAGGAGTTAAAGGCAGAGGCCTGGATAGAAGTCTCCACCACCACAGTCAGCTGGTCGAACTGCCTGGAGAAAGGGCGGGCATGTGCGACCATGGAAGAAGCACTAGGCCCTTCTCCTTCTCCCTCGCCTTCGCCTGCTGCTCCTCTTCCACAAAGCACGTCACGATGGAACTGATCAGCCGAGCGGCCGACTCGCTCAAGCTCGAGAATCGACTGGAGGTCTAGGGCGATCGTTTTGCAGGCACCCGCCTGAGGCATCGAGCCCTTGGCCATGACATGATTCAAGGCAATGCCAAAGAAGCCGAGCTACATCGCGATCGAGAACGTTCTTCATCATATCTGCATTTATAACAACGACGAGATGGATGATTTGTATGTGCACAATAATCACAAGGAGGAAAACTTTTGGACGAGTGAGGTTGCTTTGTAGTAACTCCATATCATGTGTGCTCAGTTGACACACTTCTGAGGTTCCACTTCTGGTGTCTCCTATCTCTCTTCTCTCCTCTCTTCCTTTCGTCTCTTATCTTCCTCGCAGTTTCCAACAAGGGAGAGGGAGAGGGAGAGGGAGGGAGAATGCATTCTCTCTCTCCCTCTCCCTTTTGCTTTTGGAGAGTGCTAGGATATATTGTGAGAGGGAGAGGAAATGAGAGAGAAAGAGAGGGAGAGGGAGAGGGAGGGGGAGGGAGGGAGAGGGAGAGAGAGAGGGAGGGAGAGGGAGAGGGAGAAAATGGAAGAGGTTGTGGGCAAAACTCTCTATTCACTTTTTTGAAGTATTCAAATTAACATAGGATGCATGCATAGATCATTCTTGTGTGTGCAAACTTGAGAGCTCTCTTCTCTCTCCTTGTATCCTATCTTCTTATGCTTCACATTGAGGGCGAGGGTAAGGGTGAGGGTGAGGGAGAGTGAGAGAGGAATTAAGTGAGGAACTAGAAAAGTGAAGCTTCTCTCCTATCTTGCATTCTTCTCTTCTTCCCCTTCTTCTTCTACAATTTGGAGGGTGAGAGGTGGAGTTGAGATGAGCTTGGGATATCACTCTTTCTTTTCTATGCTTCCTCTCTTTGTTGGAGTACTTGAGGAATGGATGGATTGAAAAATGTAGTGGCATAACCAATTGAGAGAGCCATGCTTGGATTGTGAGGCTGAATTGATTTGAGATGATAATTTGATTGGTTGAGTATATTAGAGTAGATAGAAATCAACAACTCAATTTTTTATTAAAAAACTCTCTAATCATTTGTAGTAGATATTTGAATTGCATTGATTGATGATTGCTATGGAGGATTAGTTATATCCAACGTTTACCAATTACATTAGGAAAGAAATTAGTTATGTTTACTGTTATGTCTAATGATTGCTATGGAGGATTAGTTATGTCTAATGTTTATCAATTGTATTAGGAAAGAAATTAGTGAATTTTTTTTGCTTACGACATGAAATTAGTTCTCTAGATAAAACACCCTATGGGTTGCATTCAAATTGAACTCACAATGTAACTTATCCAAATGCAACTCATTGGAGAATGTTAGGAGCATTTAAATTGGAGAGTGTTAGGGCATGAAGTGTCTTAAATTAATGCTTGATGTGAGAAGTGACAATCAAACTCAATGAGACTAAGCTTCAATCTCAATCCAAGTGCATTCTAGAAGCATGGCCAAGTATATGGCATCAACCATAGACATTAGTGTAGCATGCAAACTAATCAATAAGAATCAACAAGCAATAAGCATGAAGTTTCTCTCACAAAATAGCATTCAACCCTACTTATTACAGAAGTGAAAACCTCTATAAAATTGAGTAAATGAGTGCTCAAATTAGTCCAATAGCATGCCAAGACATTGACATAGCATCCCAAGTGATCTCACATCAAATAGACATCTCGAGAAGCATAAGTGACCTCCAATAAACAACGAGTGAAGGGTTTTTCCAAATTGTATTACAAGTCATTAAATTGTTTGTTGTAATGTAGACAAGATGGAAAACGAAGAAGGTCCTGTTCTTTAAGATCACGAGGCGTATCTTAATCAGCATGTCCCATGTCCTTGCTCTCAATGCAAGTTGGAAATTAGACCAAAACGTCGATTGTCTATAGAACACGTACGACGATTTGGCGAGTTTCAATCTGAGATCATTGATCAGGCGATTGCGGATTTTTAGCAAACGGTAATTTGAAGTTAATATTAATCATGCATTGTACTCGCAAGCTAATTGAATACCATACACAATAAGATTGGGTCTTGCTGGCAAATTTTCTATCCAGGGAGGTGATGTCTCATCCCAAGGGGGAGTGCACCCTTTGCGGCCAATTAGAAGAGTATGTGGGCATGTGATGTATGGAGTGTAGGAGCCAATCCACCACTCGCAAGGCCAATCTATACCGTCAATGCCAGAGGAGATAGGCAACCTTCCAGACCTACCTACAATCTTGGAGCCTGAGATGGAGGCAATGATCGATGCATTGATTCCCATGGATGTCGAGACTTCTGATCCACTTAGAGAGGAAGCATCCATACCAGTATATGATGGGTATTGAGTATCTCGGCTGAAGACACTGCTTGCACTCTTAAGTGTGCAAGCAAAATATGGGTGGAGCGATATAAGTGTGATCGAGTTGTTCAGGTACCTTGTACATATGCTTCATTGATTTTTTTTTTCGACACTATTATTACAAAAATTTGTGCTTTTTCAAGGTATTTTATGATTTTTTTCAAGTTATTAAAATATCATATATTACCACCTACAAATACCATGCCTGAGTCTCGTGATGATGCACAACATGTTTTACGAAAGCTTGGCATGGAGTACAATAACATCCATGCATATATCAACGATTACTGTCTGTTTTGAGAAGAATACGAGACTATGGAGACATGTCCAAAGTGTGGTGCTCATAGGTATCAACAGGACTTGCAAGGGCAAACCATCCCTTAAAAAGTTCTCAGACACTTTCCGCTTATCCCCCGCATAAACCACATGTTTCGTATGTTTGACATGGCGAGATTGACAACGTGGCATGTGCAGAATAGGTCCACAGATGAAGTTCAACGAATATCGGCGGATTCGCGCACATGGAGCCACATTGACTCTACCTTCCCAGGCTTTGCCCGAGAGCCAAGGAATCTTCGGCTCGGTCTCGCAATGGATGGCGTGAACCCATTTGGTCTGTGCACAACTTCTTATAGTGTGTGGCCTATAGTCCTTGTCAACTACAATATCCCTCCATGGCTTTCTATGAAGAAAGGACATCTCATCCTTAGCTTGCTCATCCCAGGCCACTACAAAGTAAAAAATATGGACATGTATCTTCATCCATTAGTCGATGAGCTTAAGATTTTGTGGAAGGAGGGGGTCATTGTGCAAGATATGAGCAGGCGCGATGGTCGGCGGTCAGCCAATATTCGAGCCATTCTCATGTGGACAATGCATGACTTTCCGAGATTGGGAGAGTGCTCAGGTGAGTAGGCCTCTATTCTCGTTGGTAATATCTATATTTTATCTCGTTCAATCAAGTATTCACTAGGTCGTGGTGTTGGAACAGGTATGGTTATCTCAGGTTATCATGCATGTCCATTGTGCAGGCCACAGTTAGACTCTCGAAGGTCATGAACCATGAAGAAGATGGTATATCAAGGACATGCTGCTTTCTTGCCGGAGGATCATGAACTTAGGGAAGGTTTCCTTGGACAACCTCCAACACATATGAATGCCGCAAGCTGCTATGAGCTGAAAATGGTCCACGCGCAATCACATCCAAATGGAATGCGGTGGTTCTCAATTTTCTATGAGTTGCCATATTGGATCCACTTACAGGCCAACCACTTGTTGGATCCCATGCATATTTTCAAGAATGTGGGCATCTTATTATGTGACCACATCACTGGAAAGAGAGACACTATAGGGGCACGAATGGATTTGAAGGAGGTAGGTAAGATGGAGGCGCTTTGGCCGCAGTTGAGTGCTGATGGTTACATGCAGCTTTCTCGCACTCCTTGGGTTTTGTCCACTAAAGAAGAGTGCATTGTGAAGCAAGTAATCAAGTCTAGCCGCACTCCGACGGGTATGATGCATTCTCTCAGGTCCGCATTTTCTAAAGACGACCAATTAACAGGGCTAAAATCCCATGACTGGCATAAGATATGTCAGGTTTGTACTACGAATGGATTGTAATTAGCATGGGCATTTTGCTATTTGGAATGTAGCCATTATTCATAATGCTTTCTCATTTGTGGCAGTTTGTACTACCGATCACGATCGCAGAATATCTTACTCCAGAAAATACACGAGGCCATTTACAAGTTGTCGAATTTGGTGCAATGGATCTCACAGAAGGAGATTAAGACGTCCTCTGTTGAATCCGCGAGGCGGGGAGTAGTGGAGACGGTCTGTCTCTTTGAGAAATACATGCCCACCAGCATGCTCACGATACAAATCCACCTTCTTGTGCATCTTGTGGATGAAGTGGAGATTGCTGGACCTGTCCATACGCGATGGATGTTCTTCTTGGAGTGCTTCATGAAAACCCTGAAAGTCTTTGTGCGACAACGAGCTCAGCGAGAAGGTAGCATGGTCGAAGGTTGGTTGGTGTCTGAGGTGCTAGGATGATAGATTGACTGGAGATGTGGTGGTTGGAAATGGAGTAGAAAAAAGAATGGATGCCTCAATGGAAGAGAAAGTGAATTGCTTTTGTATGTTGCACCATGTTTCTATGGAGACATGACTCGCCAAGTACCAGATTGCTAGGCATGATCAAGAGGAAGCGCGAGCTGAATTTCAACGTAGTATGCATCATCGACCGATTCGATATCCCGAAGGCATGGAGGAGATGCCGCGGTTTATGTCAACACGATGGTTGTATGGAGCTTTGGCCACAGCGTCTCGCGAAGGGACAGAGGTCTCAATGGAGGAGTGGAAATTCTCGAGGGGATGTAGTCCAAAGGTGATGAGGGGTTTAGAATCTGTCATATTTAAATTTTATATGCGACATCTAATTTGAGTGTTTCAATGTACAGTACAAAATATATAGTGCAGCGTGGTCACACAGACGGCATTTTCGCGTGGAGTGTATTGACAAAATGCGCTTCACAATGGACTGTGGTATCATGGCAAGGTTCGAGCAAGAGAGCCGACGACGAGCAACGGATCCAAACACAGTTGTGGATGAGATGGAGTATTTTGGGAACTTGCAAAGTATTGTTACGGTGGATTACTGTAGCTTCTCCATAATACTATTCGATGTGCAATGGTTCAAAGTGGTACTTAGAGGAGCTGGAGCAACAGTTCGACGAGGTCCATCTGGATTTCTCGAAATAGATTCTGAAAAAAAAATGAATGGATTTGCGTGACACCTTTGCATTGCCGGCCCATTGTGAACAGGTGTATGGACTCATTTGCTTGCTAATTGTATTACGGCATGGTTTATGTCACAATGGTTTGAGCTCTCTTGTATGTGTTTGTGAACAGGTAATCTTCTATCCAAACCCCTGACAACCTCGATGGTGGTATGTTATACCTTCAATTCCCCAAAGTGCGAGAGTATATGATCAAAGCGATGTTCCGAGCATAGATGAAGATAATATGCAAATAGAGGGGTCAATATTGCAAGGGGTGGAGGCCGTCGAAAGCTTGGAGCCAGCATCGGCTAACAATGATGGAAATACAGGAGTCCAAGAATTCTTTGAGAATGAGGCGGACTCATTCTTTTGTGGTGACATGTCTATCGACCTTCCAGTGTATGCGGAGTTATGTCAGGAGATTAACATGGAACCATATGATACTTCATACTTGGAGCATCCACTTACTCAATTCGTTGACCAATCGCTTATAAGGGTACATAAGATATACATTTTAAGTGAGATTTTTTTAAAGTGATTTATATTACTGTGCTTTGTATGATTTCTCTTGATTATTCTAACATCATTTTTTGTCTGTGCAGGTGATATTTTCAGGAGTGGGGATGTCTACTCGAGTTACTCCGGCTTTTGCGCAGCTGTCAGCAGGTGGCATTCCTGTGGGTGCCACTCTGAGAGAGATTACCCCCATCGGTACACCGGATGCAGAGGGGTCTTCTGGATATGCCCACGAGCGTGGATGCAGATGGGAGAGGACCCATCTTAGGCAAACTCCTAGGGGTTATGGATATCTAGTCGATAGTAGGTCAGGAGCCATCATCATGAATGATGAGGGGAGGAGGGTGATGGCTTGCATGAGAGAGTTGTGCCAACAAGTTTTTGGCACAACGTCTTGGATAATTGGAAGAACATACCGGAGGGGAGCAAGGACTATGTAGTAGCAGCCTTGCATGAGGAGTTTTTGGTGCCAGCCGCAGTAGATAGATTCTCTACGGGCTGGATGATGGATTGCATACGTGCATACATGTCACATAGATGATCCGACGCACGTAAGGCAATCAAGAGTAGGGCTGCAAAGCCCGAGTGGTTAGATGCAGATGACTGGCGCCGACTGAGGGAGGAGGCTACAGATTCTCCAGGACATTGGAGTCAGCAGCGCGAGGCGGTGTGTAAAGTTCTGCATTTCTCTTCGCGTGAACTAACCCTTTCAATGGATAATTTTGATAAATCCCTACGATAATGCAATTTTTTAAAAAAAATTCCCCTCCCCAACTGACTGTTGTGCTGAAGGGGAGGGGAATAGAAAGGTCGCTGAAGCACCTCGGTGGGTGCTCTCAGGGGTGCGAGATGCATGCCATTGACACATATGAGGGGTATGAGGGGGGGGGGGAGGATCTTATCCCCTCCCCTATATAACTGACGGGGGGCCGCATGACTGAAGGGAGGGAGAAGACCAGAGTTATAGAGGACGATGTTGCCAGGACCTCACCGTGAGAAGGAGGAACGCTGCCTCGACGCTTGACGGAGGAGCTGAAGCTGGAAGGGAAAGAGGGGGAGGCTGCCGCCACATCTCGAGTGCCTGGGAGGAGCCGCTGCCTACCACCGCAGGCCTGCCACCTGTCCGTCATGCCGCGTCGCCTTTAAGTTTCCCCCACATGGGGAAACTTTGGAAGCTTCCTGGGGGAAGCTTCCAAAGGGCTTAACAAGCCCCCTTTCACCCCTCCTCCCCCCTCAGTTCTAAAATCAATAATCTTTTGTCTTGGGCCATTAAAAAAAAAAACCCTTGCGTTCCCACCCCCTTGTGTTCCCTTTCAAACCCTTGTGTTGCCCCCCCCAGGGGTTTTTAAAATCCCTTGAGCCCTTTCACCCCCGTGGCCCAAAACTTCCCAAGGCCCCTTTTTTATGCAAATTCTCCCCCCCCCCCCCCCCCCCCCCCGATGCTAAACTCAATGATCCTTTTGTCTTAGACTGTATAAACCCTTTTTATTCTCTATTGTGCCTTTCGAAAACCTTTCATTTACCCCCATTTCTTATCATCCCCCTTATCCTTTAAACCTTTAGGCTTTAAAGGTCTTATCACCCCTCTTATCCCTTAAGCCAAAAACACCCCTCGTGTGTAAAATACCTCATCTCCCTTCCCTTATGACATATTGAAGACCCCCTGATGTTTAAAGCTCATAAGGTTTCATTTTTCCTTAACCTTCCCATGTTTCCCGTGGGCTTTAAAAATGTGTGCTTTATAAAATTCCTTAAGCCTTTCTCTTGGACTTAGGAATTACTCCCCATTTCTCCCGTGGTTAAAACCCTTAGCCATTCCTTACCCTTTTCAAAATACCCTTGGAACTTTGATTTTTTTCCCTACTCGAAAAAGAGAAGAAAAGTATTGAGGTGCAAGGGAGCAATGGTGGAATTCCGAAAAGGAAGCGTAAAGCTGTTTTCACGTCCGAAGGTCTACAATTGCGATGCCTCCTAAGAAAGTCCAAGGCGCAGTCGTGGGAGGGTCATCTCCCGGTATCCATGTGGATATCTCACCCCAAACCTAGGTTTTTTCCTTCTTAATTTTTATTTTATATCGTTGTAATTTAATCATGCAAGGTTAGTTGTTAGAAATAGGATATATCTTGTCCTAGTCATTCACGACGAAATACATCTAATGGAACATGGTAAAAAAGAGAGTATAAACGTACTTTTTTCAAATAGCCTTATGCATTGAAATGAATTATGAGTTAGATTATTACCCATTAAAGTAGTATACTTCGGTTAAGTCTAAAGGTATAAAACTGCATCTCGCACTATTAACCCCTATTCTTTTTACAATGAATCATCATGGAAAGTGCAAATCATGAAAGGATTCTTACGATGCATAAACTCTATGAAATTATCATTGCTAACTGCATAACTTAGCAAGAAAAAGGTTGCTTATTTAGCATGAGTTTTGTTTGCAAAGAAAAGGGAAGATTAGTTGGAATTAACCTAACCTCAAATCGATAAAGTTTAGGATTGAAAAGTCAATTGACACATAGATAACAAATCATGTGGAAGTAATCTCGAAATTACCTTCTAGAGTTAACCAAGTTGATATAAACTTAAAAATGCCTAGGCTGTGAAATATTCGTTGGGAATGAGTTAAATTCCAAGAAACGTCTATACCTTAAATACTTGTCCACATTCCCTGATTGTAGGGTCAATAAATTGTAATCGTAAAAGGAACTAGGGTTTGTCCTTGAGATTCTTACAAGAATGAAGCTAGGAAACCCTAGGTCTAACGGCGTCAACTTAAAGAACTTGAAACGGATTGTTTCGTGATTCCATTATCGCATAGTATGATGCGGGACTTACGCAGCAAGTACGGAGTCATATGGTCTTGTGACTGGATCACAAGAAATGCCAAATTCTCGCAACCAGGATGGTGGATCCTTATGCAAGATCTCTTGTAAGAGGATGTATACTTTGATATCCTTCTTGAATAAGGAAGATTAATTAAAGATTAAAGACCAAGAAACTGAAGTACCCAATGAATCTTAAGATTTGACCAAGTTGGGTTAATAGGATATAGGGGATCTTGCCAAGTTGCAATTCATCCCGGATCGAATACTGGATGCATTCGAAAGGAAGGATTCATTCCTTAGCAGTTTGCCAACATAAAAAAGGATCAATGGAAATGTTTTTGCTTGCTACAGATTTTAGAGTACTGTTTGACTTTGTTTGACCAATGAATTAAAAGATAAATGAATATCTATACTTCAGGTTGAAGGCCTGAAGGGAGGGGCAGCTTCAGTTACGCCCGACTGCATGCCAGACCCTAACCAAGGGGGTTGTTGACCGCGCCAGGAACATGGACTGAACCCATCATGAGAGGTCTCTCCGTTGAGCGCTACTTGGAGCAGGAGGATGCTTGGGTGCCAGGGGGGCTCTGTCAGTAAATCCCTCGCCTTTCGGGTCCTACACAAGAGGCTAACGTGACTTGGGACTGGATCTTGAGGCCCGCATACTAGTCTACGGGTGGAAACTTCGAATAGTAATCTCTGTGGATTACTGGATAGCCTTCGAGTGAATTGTGGATAAGTCTACGGGCAGACCTCTCTGTATTTCAAAGATAAATATGATGACCTGTTAATAAAGAACTTGTCTGATATTGTTTTTCTATGTCAAGTGATAAGATTACGTGAAGGAACCAATGCTTAACGGGTTAATTAAAGAAGCTGGTTGTTACATGTCCAACTAATGTGTTAGATAATTAAATAACTAAAATAACCCGAGGAAAGTGCGGAGGATGGGCCATGGGTGCGTCCTACGGATGGGTGGTCCCGGTTGGCCAAAAACTTTTCTCAAATCATGAGGAACAGCGGGATGATCGTCAAAGGACACGAACAACAAAAGCGTTGACCTAGAGTTATGTCTTAACCCGATTTATGCTGTTTTAGGGGAACGGAATGGGACTATGCCTTATGGCAGAGAGGTTGAGATTTGCAGCCCTCTCGTTTCCCATTCTCCTTGAACCAAGTGCAGTGTGAATCCGCTTCGGGCCTGGTGTTTCTATGTAAAGTAGTTCACTTGGGTCCGACGCTAGTTGCTGTTAGGAAATGACCAATTAGGAAAACCCTAATTTAGGTCGATCCTAAGTGGGAACGGCCAGAATACTTCCACTACGTGGCAGATGCAGAAAGCCCTAGATCGCAAACCCCGTAACATTCCATGGGAGTGCCGGGCGGAGCTTTCTAGACATCCTTTCCAATGGACTACTAAGATGTGTCCTGGATGATACTAGTGGACACGTTACACCCGAGGGCACGACTCGAGGCTAGAGTGGTCCATCATCTTGGGAGTGGCGGCCACAGGACATATTTGGAGGACTTTGTAAGTTTTTCTTTTGTTTTGCTTGTTTATTTTTTTGAAATATTCTTTGTACTGACAATCATGTTTCTAACAGTTAGCATTTTGTTTTCTTTGCAGCACTCCATTACAAATCGCGATCTGACTGGCCTTGAGACTTGATATGCAGAGAGGCACGGTCTCAAGGCATTGATCGACCGATTGTATAGACGCAACGGCCTTGTAAGTCACTCATCTTTCTTGTCCGTAGTTACCATGAGATATTTGAATGCATTATTGTATGGTGGAATGATTTGTTGTTTCTTTTTCTGCAGAGTCCGTTCGATGCTCCTTTGTGGTGGGATGAGCTTTCGGGGGATGAGGATGCGTAGCTCGCCCTTGGATCCCTGGAGCTCACACACCTTTATTTTTGAGTCGCCTGATCTATGTAGACATTTTCTATGTATTAGTGATATCCTGTCATGATTGTACCAATCACTTTTTATGCAATCATGTATTTATTTCATGTATCAATTTTATGATTTCATTATGCATTTTTTTTGTTTGCAAGCACATTGTACACAGTAGTTCAGAAACTATTTTGTAAGGCTACCCTGCCACAAAAAAAAAAATCCTTGTTACCGTCGCTATTAGCGTCGCAAATTTTACTGCTCGAGTCGCTATTGGCGTCGCTATGCACGTCGCAAACTGTCGCTATACCGAGTGTTCTATGGCATCGTTAATAATGACGCTTTTTGCAACGATGGGGGCAAATTTGTTGTTTGTATTTTCGTCACTTTAAACGTCAGTATAAGGCCTATATCTTGTAGTGTCTCTCTCTCCCTCCCTCTCTCTCTCTCATTTCCTCCCTCTCCCTCACCCTCTCCCTCTCCCTCTCTTTCTATCTCCCTTCTTCTTCCATTTCCTCCCTCTCTCTCCCTCCATCTCCCTCTCTCATTTCCTCCCTCTCCCTCTCCCTCTCTTTCTCTCTCTCTCCCTCCCTCCCCCTCCCCCTCCCTCTCTTTCTCTCTCATTTCCTCTCCCTCTCTCATTTCCTCCCCCTCCCTCTCCCTCTCCCTCTCTTTCTCATTCTCATTCTCTTTCTCTCCCTCCCTCTCCCTCTCTCATTTCCTCCCCCTCCCCCTCCCTCTCCCTGTCTTTCTCTCTCATTTCCTCTCCCTCTCTCAATATACACAAATTAAGTCCTAAAGAAGTAAAAGAGAGAGAGAATGGACTTATCGTAAAGATTTGAAGGAGGGTTTGGTGGCTCCTTTTTGCGGCGGCGGCGGCAGCGGTGGTGAGAAGCCTTCTTTCTCTCCCTCTCTCACTCTCTATGCAAAACGGTCGCTCTCTCTCTCACTCTCCCTCTTGAAAACTTTCATGAATGCGCAAAATGAAATGCGCTCGGGTTTCGGTCCACTTTTTTTTCTCTGTGGAGCATCGCAAATATTTGTGTCGCTATTAGCATCGCATTTGCAAATAACGACGTCGCTAATCGGCATCGCTATGGCCTAGCTTCCTTGTACAACAAAAAGGCTCCATAGACACGCTTGTAGATGCAATATTTGAATTGTGTTTAAAAATATCGGGCACGTTTATTACCGCATCTACTAGTGCGTCTAAAATTTCACGTCTACAAGCGCACTTATAGTGAAAACTACACGCACATATAGACACGCATATACGCCCGAATATAGATGCTTATATAGACACACTTATAGATGTTCATATACACGCGCATATAGATGCGCATATACACGCGCATATAGATGCGCATATACACGTACACATAGACGTGATTTCACTTGCAAATTATACATAAATATAGACGTGCAAAATAGTGTATGAAAAAAAAACCACAACAAAAAAAGTGATTTTATAAGCTAGGATCCGTTGCAAGGATCCGTTACACTTAAGGTGCCATTGCATTGTAGTGAGTATTTCTATCTACATGTCTATCTATTTTTCTCTCTATATGTTTCTCTCTCTCTCTCTCTCTGTCTCTCTCTCTTTGCATATTTTGCACAACAAAGTTACACGTCTATCAGCGCATGTACACTGCACGCTAGACGCGCTCCTACATGCGCCAGGTCCACAAAACTCAAAAAAACCTCAGAGGAGGTGTGGTTGTTTAACGCAAGCGCATTTACAGGCATCTCTACTCTGTGGATCAGATGCGCTCTTACACATGCCAACTCCACAAAACTCAAAAAAACCTAGGAGGCTTCATGGATCTTCAACACTTGCGCATCTACGAGCGCGTCTACTCTATATATTAGACGCGCTTGTAGATGCAAATTAGCAGTGAAGCACAAAATAAAACTAGGAAAAGCAAGCAACAACTAACATACCCAAAGCTAAGAAGGAACCAAAATACAACTCAGAGTAAACACAGAGAGAGAGAGAGAGAGAGAGAGAGAGAGAGAGGGTGAGAGAGAGAGAGGGTGAGAGAGAGAGAGAGAGAAGAGAATAACGACTCACCTTGATTATTTGTTGTGATGGGCAGCAACACAACTACAAACTCCTTCTCCTCCATCTCCTTGCTCTTTGGTTGTTCTCCTCGTCACAACAAGCATACCAAAAGCTAAGAAGGTAGCAAAATACAAATCAAAACAAAGATAGAGAGAGAAAGGGAGGGAGGGAGGGAGGGAGGGAGGGAGGGAGGGAGAGAGAGAGAGAGAGAGAGAGAGAGAGAGAGAGAGAGAGAAGAAGGACTCACCTTGAATCGGTGTTGTGATGGGCGGCGATAGGGCTACAAACTCCTTCTTCTCCTCCCTCTCCTTTCTCTTTGCCTCTTGCTTCCTCCTCTCTTTACCCTTTCTTCTTTGCCTCTTCCTTTCTCCTCTCTTTGTGTCATGCGCTTGTAAAAAAAAACCCAAAAGAAATGCAAGACAGGACTACTTTGAAAAGAATGACACACCAGCAATATTTTTCAAATTTTTTTAAAATTTTAGTGTGTGTCTGTGTGTGCATTTGAAAGCGCGTCTATAAGCGTGTGTATATAGAGCACAAATTGTGTCTATATACACGCACTTATACACAGTTAAATGCGCCCGACTATGCGCGTGTACCAAGCGCGTCTATAACTATTGCTTATTGTAGTGGTAGTGCTATAGCCATGTGAGATCCCTTATGGATCCATTTCCTCTTCTCGATCACATGGACTCTAATGTACAAACCCTTTATTCCCAACCAGTTGGCCCTAACTTCTAGCCCTCTATACTATCCCAAAGATGTATAAAAGGAAAACCACGACCAGAAGAAGGAATTTCTTTTTCTATACCCTTCTTAACTTACTCACATTCTTGTATCATCTTTGTATCCATACCTCCTTGTATCTATATCCCAACCTTCGCCCTATTCCCTTACTCTATGTAACTTCTCTACCTTGTACAAGAAGCTTCATGCTCTTCACGCTATATATCGGCTTGGTCTCATACATCTAGTGGTCTCTGTCTCCTGTCTAGTTTTACTTTCCTTCTATGTGTTACGTTTTCATGTGTTCGCTTTGAAGTTGGTTTAAGGTTTAGGGTTCAGGGTTCAGGGTTTAGGGTTTAGGATTCAGGGGTTAGGATTTAGGGTTTAAATTAAGGTTTAAATTACGATTTAAAATAAGGTTAAAATCAAGGTTTAAATTAAGGTTTAGGGTTTAGGGTTTAGGGTCTAGGGTCTAGGGTCTAGGGTCTAGGGTTTAGGGTTTAGGGTTTAGGCTCTGATATCATTAAACCCATAGAAAACCCGAAACGAAATGAACAGTAGGAAGAAACTAAAAACCAATTGGAAGACGTTGAAACTGGAGACTCAAAAACTCAAAAGTCAGAGACGCAGAGGGCTAGGTGTACAGAAATGGACACTATTTTAGATTGTAGTAGAAAGATACATTTGCCTGGAAAAAAAGCCGCCCTCTCTTGGAGAGACTGTCTCCTTCTATACAAGGTTTTGGGTAGCTTCCTTGAGAAGTTTCTACAAACTAGGTAAAGAAAAGAAAAAGATATTTTTTCTATATAGGGCATGTGAGGCCATGTGGGGGTGTCTTCTTGTACAAGCCATGTGAGGCCATGTGCCCATACCTTTTTTCCGTACAAGGCATGTGAAGAAATGATGATATTTTATTCTTCTTTTTCTTGATTTGACTTCTTTTTGGGCAACCTGGAAAGTATGTCGGCCATAATGTTTTTATGACCAGGAATATGCTCAAAAGTAATTTGGATATTATCAAACCAAAGAGACCATCTTAATAACTCTTGTTTTCGATTTTGTATAGGTTTTTAGATATCAGAAACCCTTGCATATTTTTTAAGTCTGTCCTGGCAGTAAAATGAATGTATTCTACAAAAATTCTAAAGCTTTTGATACACTTCTTTAATGCCAGTATCTCCCTGTGTGAGGAAGGGTAATTAATTTCAGCTTTTGAAAATGAACCTGAAGCAAATCTGCAGATTTCTTCTTTGTTGTTATCAACCTGTGTAAGAATGCCTCCCCATCCTGTATCAGAGGCGTCTGAGTAGATAATTAGAGGGTTTCCAAGGAAGGAATCCTTAGGGGAGGTAGGTTTTTTATCACTTGTTTTAGTGAGCAGAAGGTCTGCTCATGTTCTTCATTCCAGATAAAAGAAGCACTTTTCTTGAGTAATGGGGTCCATTTAGAGGTGTATTTTTGTAGGGCAGGTACATGGGGATGGATCCAATTAAGGCATCCTAATAGTTGTTGGAGTTGTTTGACATTGATGAGGGGAGTCCTGATTGTTTCGATAATTTTGGTGATCACATGTTCTTGTAGTTGGATCGTACCATTGCATATTGTTACCCCCAAGAATTCTACATCTGGAATAGCGAATTGGCATTTTGTAGGTGATAGGGCTATGCCTTCTGTTTGGATAAGATTAAGGAATTCTTCCAGATGTTTGATGTGCTCTTTAAAGGTTTTGGAGAAGACTAGGATGTCATCTATATAGGCTGCACAATAGTGTCTTAATGGTTTAAAAACATGATCCACCCTTTCTTGACACAGAGAGGGGTAGTTTTGACACCAAAAGGTAGGACTATCCACTGAAAATGTCCTTGAGGAACTGAGAAAGAAATTTTGTAAATATTTCAGGATTGATTTTAAATTGCCAAAACCCAGATTTAAGGTCAAACTTTGAAAAGATTTGGGCACCCTAGAGTCTTTGTATCAAATCGTCTTTTATGGGCAGTGGATGTTTGTTGTCGATTAAAAATTTGTTGAGAGGTTTGTAATTAATCACCAACCTCTTTTTACCCCTTTTTTGTTCGGCATGTTTGTTGACATAGAATGCCTGGCATGCCCATGGACTAGTGCTTGGTTTGATTAGGCCCTTTTCAAGCAGTTTTTGTATCTCTTTGTTACAAATTTCTATGTCTTCTTGACCCATCCCTGGATGGGTAGCTTTAGTTGGATTGTTGTTAGGCACTTCTGGGAGGGATATGAAGTATTTTTTATTTTTCCAAAACTGGAGAGGGTTCTCTGATGAGAAAGTCATAATCTTGGTAGACATCTCTTGGATAGCAATGTTGTACTTTTGTTTTTCTTCATGAAACCATTTTTGGAATCTCTCATTACAAGCATTGGTGCAAGATGGGGTGATTAAGGAAAGGGTTCTTGAGAAATGTTTGAGGAGAGGTGCTTCAAATCTGTTTCCCTGAAAAGAAAAACTGATCTTGTGGAAATCAAAAGTAATAGGCTTGAGATGGTTGATGATATCCATGCCTATGATCAAGTCAAATCCTACTTCCTTGGCTAAGCATACTGTTATGGGAATTTTAAGACTTCCCAAGAAACAATATATCCAGGCTAGGTGGTCAATGACCAACTTTTTGTTGGAAGCTAGATATACATGGATAGCTTCTTCCATTTTTTCAATTTTTTCTAGTGGAATATAGGAGGATTCACATATCATAAGAGAAGCTCCAGTGTCTAGAAGAGCATCAAGTTGTATACTTGGTCTTTTTGCTGATGCTATCTTGACTGGTGTAACAGGAAGCTGAGCCCTTCCTATTACATTGATTCGATGCTCTGTTGTTTGTTTCATGTCCTTTTCATTGATAGTGGCCCCTTCCTTGATAGAGATCTTTTCCACTAATTTAGAGAGTAATTGATTTTGTTTCTCTATCTGTGCCAATAATAGCTCTTGTTGGGTCATGAAAAGGCGATACATGCGGAGTTGGTCTTCTTCTTCTACTGGCCTTTTTAACTCCTTTTCTATCTGTTGCTTCTTAGGCTATGCCTCATCTTTCTTTTCTGTGGAAAAGTAGCTCTCAGAAGTAGGAGTACTTTTGTATTTTTCTTGGCTTTCTCTTATGATTTCTCCGAGAGTTCTCGGTTTAGAGAGAATCTTGAATAGGTTTGTGGTTATGAATGCATCTTCTTCGAAGATGCTTTTGGACGATTCTCCATTCAGATTGATAGTTTTTCCCTCTCTGAGGAATTCCTTTGAGAATTCATCTCTTTCAAGTTCCTCTTTAGAATATTTTGAGGAAGGGGACGAGGGCGACGATGGGAGGTTATCTGTTTCAAGGTCGAATTCTGACTGCCATTTGTAGGAGATGTTGGCAGATTGTGACATGATAAACCTTTCTCCAAAAGGCCTATTTTTTCCTCTGTATGATCCCCTATGGTATCTGTGCCTGTTTCTCCTTGAAGTCTCTTGATGATCGTCCAATGCATTTATAGTGTGTATGACCTCCTCATCTTCTGCTGTTGGATATTCTGGTTCTTCTGCACCACTGGACGGAGGGCTTATAGGGACATCTTCATCACTTCTTTCGAAGTATTCGAAACCTTCTTCAAGGGGAATGCCTTCTTCTTGTATGAGGTTTAGTTTCTGTGGAAACTTCGCCTTGTTAGGACACTTGTTGGCCCAATGGCCTGTTTGTCCACAAATGAAGCAAGCGCTAGGCTGCTTTGCTCTCCTTCTGAAAAGCCTTCTCTTCTGGAACTTGTTTTTAAAGAAAATTTTATGCTTTTTGAATTTGTGGGGCTTATAAGTGCACTCTTGTTTGGTGCATCCAAAATCTTTAGTGTTTATGTTTTGTTTACAGAATTCTATGGATGGTTGTGAGCCCTTTTTTATCAGCTTTTTGGCTTTTGACTGTATACAGAGATCATCAACTACTTTTCTTACTACCTGAGCAATCATTCCGTATGAATGATCATATGTTATATTTAGATTTTCCATTTTTTGTATCACTAGAGTAGGAATAGGAGCTGGTAAAGAGTTAACAAACACACTCTTATTAGTGGGGTCATGCTCTCCATTACTTCTATATAGCAAATGTCTCATGTATATTATATACTCATCTATCCTGTTAATGTTACAAAGCCTTGCACTGTGGTATGCTTGGATGATGTGCTTAGCTTCATCATTTCTGCTCCCTACCCATTCTGAGAGGAGTGCTTCAAAGAAAAGCATTCCAAGATTGGGATCTCTTTGGATGATTAGTTTGGCTTGATTGTCGATAGACTCCCACCAATATCGTAGGTCTCCAGTGAATCCATGGGTTATATGGTTTACTGCATTGATCTGCGAGATTCCTTGATTCCGATAAAGGGAGTTGAAGTAGCTAAACATTTCATGGAATATAGGGAGATTGCCGATTTTGTTCCTCCTTGTTTTTTCTTTTGCCTTTGGTGCTTCTGCATTCATCATGTTGAGCCATGGTGTCATGTCATATTCATCATTAGAATCATCTGGTCTCATCCAGTGCTTCCTGGCTTCTATGTATTCATCAAATGCAGCAGCCTGTTCTACTTTATCTATGGGATCCGGGGTCAGAGGTCTTTCAGGATGTGTTGTCTGCCTTGATCTATTCCTGGGGCAGTACAACTTGCAACATTCTGTATTGTTGCAGGTGAACCATCTTGATGTTTCATTCACCCTCTCTTGGGGATTAGGCCATCCATCATTTTCTAGCCCTAGAGAGTCGAACTCGCCATTGAGAGTGTAGGTCGGGTCATCGGGGGTTTCAAGATCCGTTACAGCGGGAGAGGAAGAGCTTTCTTCTCCTTCAAAAATATAGGCTAATTGGGCTTCCCATTCATGCTCTTGCCATTTTTTAAGGTCAATATCATAAGCTTCAGTTTGCTTATTAGGTTCAGTGAATGCCATACCTTTCATGTCTTTTCGGAGCATCCGTTAGCCGATTCCTCTCCAGGTAGGAAAACTTGGCATTCGATTCAGCAATAATTTCTCCATACTCTCTGGCTCGTTCCCAATGGCATCTTCTTTTCTCTGCTTGGTAAGATTTCTCATCTAATACATGCTTGTACAAGAAAGGGGATATGTTGGGATGGTCTGAGTAATCCTCAGTGCGGATGATCCAGTCCTCCAGTCTAGTCGTATAGACTTTAGTGATTGAGGGTTGATCATAATGGAAAATGGCCAGAGGAATACCTTCTTCCTTTGCATCATCTTCCAGGGCTTGCAAATTGTCTGGAGATAGGGACTACGAAGTAGGGGGAAGGTTTGATGTTGGAGGCATCCCGAATAGTTCTTCTTCTGAATCCGTTGCATTTTGGGTGATGCCTCTGCTGCTGTAGATGATTTCCTTCTCAGACTTCTTCTAAAAGTCTACCCGAAACAAGATGCCTAACGGAGATCTTAGACTTCTTCTAAAAATCTACCCGAAACAAAAACACCGTCTTGGCTCTGATACCATTAAACCGGTTTAGGGTTTAGGGTTTAGGGTTTAGGGTTTTGGAGTTGTGTTCTCTTGCAATCTGAGATCCTATACGGGCATTATTGCCGTGTTTGCCATTGGCTGTGGTGGCGTAGGTGTTTGGCTCAAGTCCCAGTGTTCTCTTGTAATTCGAGATTGTCCATTCCGAAATTATTATGGCTTTGTTTCAAGTTTGGATGAGTTCACGTGCCTCCAACATTTATGAAGAAGTAGAGTCTTCTTCTGCACGACAACCACCTGCACTTCATATGAACGAAAGGGATTCCAAGTATAACGAAGATTCTATGTACGAGGTAAATTTCAATGACATCCTTAAAAGGGTTCATTCTAGCACTGAACCTCACTATCTCCTACATAAATCCTCTCCTCCTTCTAAACCCCTAGAATCTCTATCCCATAACCATTCTTCTAAAAAATCTAAAAAATCTACTCAAAGCAATAACCTTGTTGAGCCCTTATCCTATCCTAATCACCTCACTAATACCCCTAGGACTCCTGTTAATGTACAGTATCTAGAATCTAGTATAGGGTTTAGGGTTTACGGTTTAGGATTTACGGTTTATGTTTTAGGGTTAAGGGTTTAGGGTTAAGGGTTCAGGGTTTAAGGTTGAGGGTTGATGGTCGAGGGTCGAGGGTTGAGGGTCTAGGGTCTAGGGTTTAGGTTTTAGGGTTTAGGGTTTTTGGATGTGGACCATATGTTTAGGGTTTAGGGTTTAAGGGTTTTAGGGTTTTAGGGTTTAGGGTTTTTAGGGTTTAGGGTCTAGGGTCTAGGGTTTAGGGTTTAGGTCTGAATGTCAAAGTGAAGAAATTCAACCAAGCGCGGGTAAACGGCGGGAGTAACTATGACTCTCTTAAGGTAGCCAAATGCCTCGTCATCTCATTAGTGACATGCATGAATGGATTAACGAGATTCCCACTGTTCCTATCTACTATCTAGCGAAATGACAGCCAAGGGAACGGGCTTGGAAGAATCAACGGGGAAAGAAGACCCTGTTGAGCTGACTTTGTGAAATGACTTGAGAGGTGTAGAATAAGTGGGAGCCTTTGGCGCAAGTGAGATACCACTACTTTTAACGTTATTTTACTTACTCGGTGAGGTGGAGGTAGGGCTCGGCCCCTGCTTCTGGTCTTAAGGCGCGCTCGCGTGCCGATCCAGGCGGAAGACATTTTCAGGTGGGGAGTTTGGCTGGGGCGGCACATCTGTTAAAAGATAATGCAGGTGTCCTAAGATGAGCTCAACGAGAACATAAATCTCGTGTGGAACAAAAGGGTAAAAGCTCATTTGATTTTGATTTTCAGTACGAATACAAACTGTGAAAGCATGGCCTATCGATCCTTTAGTGTTTCGGAATTTGAAGCTAGAGGTGTCAGAAAAGTTACCACAAGGATAACTGGCTTGTGGCAGCCAAGCGTTGATGGCGACGTTGCTTTTTGATCCTTTGATGTCGACTCTTCCTATCATTGCAAAGCAGAATTCGCCATGTGTTGGATTGTTCACCCACCAATAGGGAACGTGAGCTGGGTTTAGACCGTCGTGAGACAGGTTAGTTTTACCCTACTAACGAGCGGTGCCGCAATAGTAATTCAACTTAGTACGAGAGGAACCGTTGATTCACATAATTGGTCATTGCGCTTGGTTGAAAAGCCAGTGGCGCGAAGCTACCATGTGTAGGATTATGACTGAACGCCTCTAAGTCAGAATCCATGCTAGACGCGGCGCTCTCTACCTTCCCGGTTGTTACCTAACTGAAAGTAGGGGCGCTCGTGCATCCCTGAGAGCATGTGTTGAGAGTCTCCCTTGAGGTGCCGGAAGTGGTCTCCTTGAGGACTCTGAATGGAAATTCCGATTGATCGAGGAGATGAATCCTTTGCAGAGGACTTAAATATGTGGCTGAGTATTGTAAGTGGCAGAGTAGCCTTGCTGCTACGATCCACTGAGATTCAACCTGCCACCGCGCTGATTTGTCCCCCTTCCGCTCGGTTCGACGGGGTTTTCTTGGCCTCGGCCCTTGTGTGCACCCCCAAGTCCTCGGGCACACCCTGCACCCTATCTAGCCTAGCTCGTGCGGGCGGTTTGATTGCCTTCTCTTCACATTCACTGCCTTGGATCGCTTGCATTAGTGCGGTTTTCATGCTTGTCTTGCCTCATCGGCATCCGTGGCATTTCAAGTCCGCCCGCCATTGCATGGATCCTACGACTCGGATCTTCTGTGCATCACCTCCACGTGCATGGGGTTCTCTTCTTCACGTGGACATGCGCCCTCCGCGACGTGGATTCTATGACTTGATGTTTTGTACCTCGTTGCCTTTATGTGCACGAGGTTCTCTTCACGTGGATGGTCACCCACGTTGTCATAAAGGGTGCCCGATGGCATTCCAAGTTCATCCATGGAATGGATTCTGACTCAATCTCATGTGCGCGGGGTTTAGTGCTCGCGTGGACACGGGTGCTCCGTGGTATGAATGGCATGCCCCCCTCTCCCCCACCGCCTTGCAGCATGCTATGGGCACATGTCCTCCATGGCACGTATTCTGTGGCTCGATCTTTTCTACGTCATCGCCTATGTGTGCACGGGGTGCTCTTCACGTGGATGCTTGCCCTTTGTGTTAGAAATGGCACGCGACGGCGGCATTCAATCTTTTGTGCGTCGCCTCCATGTTCACGGGGTTTAGGGTTCACGTTGAGTCTTGTCCTCCGTGGCATGAACGGCATGGCATGCCGCCATGCCTCGCTCTTGAGCTCTCTCGTGCCACTTTGTGAGTATACAAGAGCTCTTTGGAATTCCTTCATGTTCGTGGTGCGGTCATACCAGCGCTAATACACCGGATCCCATCAGAACTCCACAGTTAAGCGCCCTTGGGCTAGAATAGTACTGGGATGGGTGACCTCTCGGGAAGTCCCCTCAGATCACGTCTTGACTCTCCAACGCTGACATCGTGGTAGGAAACCCCCTCGTCTTGCCATGACGCGGCGCCTCCTCTCCTCGTCGCGATTGTCTTTGCGTACGTCGTGCCTGGTCACTCCCATTGCCTCGCTTTCACGTGATACCCCCTCCTCACGATGCGAGGTTTTTTGGGAGCGGAGGGTGTGCCATGTTGTGGGGGGGTTTGGTGGAGCAGGGTTTTCCGAGGAGGGAGGGCATCCCATGTTGTGCGGGCGGGTTGTTGGAGTGGGGATTTCTGAGGAGGGAGGGTGTGCCATGTCACGGGGGGGTTGGGTGGTGACATGTTTTGGGGGGGTTTTTTGAGGAGGTCCGCCGGGGGGTGGGTGGTTCCATGTCGCGGGAGGGGGTTGTGTGCAGTGGGGTGTGTGTGCCGTGTCATTGCGGAGTGGGATTTCTCAGGAGGGAGGGTGTGCCATGTCGTGGGGGGGTGAGGTGACGTGTGGTGGGTTGAGCAGGGTTTTTCAAGGCATGGTGGGGTGGCGTGGTGTGGATGGAGCGGGGTTTTTTGAGGTGGGGTGCGCGGGGGATGCGCCATGTCGTGGGGGAGTGAGGTGGGGTGGGATGCGCCGTGTCGTGGGGGGGTGAGGTGAGGTGAGGTGGGTCGAGCGGGGTTTTTCGACGCATGGTGGGGTGCTGTGGATGGAGGGGAGTTTTTTGAGGTGGGGTGCGGGGGGGATGTGCCGCGTTGTGGGGGGGTGAGGTGGGGTGGGATGCGCCGTGTGGTGGGGGTGGGGGGGTGAGGTGAGGTGGGGTGGGTCGAGCAGGGTTTTTCGAGGCGTGGTGGGGTGTTGTGGATGGAGCGCGGTCTTTCGAGGTGGGGTACGGAGGGGATGCGCCGCGTCGAGGGGAGGTGCGCTGGGGTGGGGGGGGCTGTGCCGTGTCATGGGGGGGTAACGCGGGGTGGGGTGGGTCGAGCGGGGTTTTTCGAGGCATGGTGGGGTGCTGTGGATGTAGCGCGGTTTTTTGCTGTGGGGTGCGGAGGGGATGCGCCACATCGAGGGGAGGTGCGGTGGGGTGGAGGGGGTGTGCCGTGTCGTGGGGGGGGTGACGCAAGGTGGGGTGGGTCGTGCAGGGTTTTTGGAGGCGTGGTGGGGTGGTGTGGATGGAGTGGGGTTTTTCGAGGTGGGGTGCGGGGGGCGTCGTGGGGGGTACGGTGGGGTGGGGGGGTGTGGCGTGTTGTGGGGGGGTGACGCAGGGTGGGGTGGGTCGAGCAGGGTTTTCGGAGGGGTGGTGGGGTGGTGTGGATGGAGCGGGGTTTTTCGAGGTGGGGTGCGAGGGTGCGTCGTGGGGGGGATGCGGTGGGGTGGGGGGGTGTGCCGTGTCGTGGGGGGTGACGCGGGGTGGGGTGGGTCGAGCGGGGTTTTCGGAGGCGTGGTGGGGTGGTGTGGATGGAGTGGGGGGCATCGTGGGGGGTACGGTGGGGTGGGGGGTGTGCCGTGTCGTGGGGGTGTGACGCGGAGCGGGGTGGATGGAGCGGGGTTTTTCAAGGTGGGGTGCGGGGGCGGATGCGCCGCGTCGTGGGGGGTGCGGTGGGGTAGGGGGTGTGTCATGTCGTGGGTGGGGCGCCACATCTTGGGGGGGGTGCGGTGGGGTGGGGGGGTGTGCCGTGTCATGGGGGGTGACGCGGGGTGGGGTGGGTTGAGCGGGGTTTTCGGAGGCGTGGTGGGGTGGTGTGGATGGAGCGGGGTTTTCCGAGGTGGGGTGCGGGGGGGCATCGTGGGGGGTGCGGTGGGGTGGGGGGGTGTGTCGTGTCGTGGGGGAGGGGACGCAGGGTGGGGTGGGTCGAGCGGGGTTTTGGAAGGCATGGTGGGGGGGTGTGGATGGAGCGGGGTTTTTCGAGGTGGGGTGTGGGGGGCGTCATGGGGGGTACGGTGGGGTGGGGGGGTGTGCCGTGTCGTGGGGGGGGTGATGTGGGGTGGGGTGGGTTGAGCGGGGTTTTCGGAGGCGTGGTGGGGTTGTGTGGATGGAGCGGGGTTTTTCGAGGTGGGGTGCGGGGGGGCATCGTGGGGGGGGGGTGCGGTGGGGTGGGGGGGTGTGCCGTGTTGTGGGGGGGTGACATAGGGTGGGGTGGGTCGAGCAGGGTTTTCGGAAGCATGGTCGGGTGGTGTGGATGGAGCGGGGTTTTTCGAGGTGGGGTGCGAGGGGACGTCGTGGGGGGGTGCGGTGGGGTGGGGGGGTGTTGTGATAAACCTGCACTCGTTACGCACTCAACATGGCACAGAAAGGTAACACGATATGAGCTCAAGGTATACTCTTGTATTATTCAATCCAAAAGCGGGACAACATAGACACATCCCAGGACTACACCCTCGTGACGCCGCACATAAGAGGGTTCACCACTGGGCATAGGGAATCACACGTAGAGTGGAAACAAGGCAGGGCTTTGAGTCACTACTACTCCCTCTATAGGTGCAATCGGTAGCAACGGCATGGTATAGCTACAAATCCCTTACACTCACCCCCGCTTACTGGGTTGCTGACCTCAGCAATCTAAGGGCAGCGTTTGTTATTTGACTCATCCGGGGACTTAACGCAGCTTTTTCTATCAAGCTGGTCAGTGTCTGCCGATCTAAAGGACCACGGGGTCTTAACACAGTCTATGCTATCAGACTGGCCAGTGTCTGCCGCACTAGGACATTGGGGCTTTTTATTTATTGGAGTTGTTTTTTGGATGGTTGCTACCATGCGGGTCCACCCTCGACTCGATTACATTTGAGGAGTGGGGCACGTTTGGGTCTATGCTTGAGAACCGCATTATTTGTTGAAGTGTTGAGGCGGCTCAAGGGTCGGTAGAAGGAGTAGGGGGGTTCTCCTCGAGCCAAAGGGTGAAGGCATCCTTTCCGCATTCACGGGCCTCCACTTCTGAGATCCAAGTAGCCTCCTTGAGTGGACGCCCGCGCCACTTGGTGAGGTATTCGGGAAAGCCTCTTTGTTCCCGGCGTCGGAGGAATGCTTCTACTTCGAAGGGACCATTGGAATGGAGCATTGGTACGCGCCGTCCCTATTGGTTGTCGGGATAGAACCTACGCAGAAGACGAGCATGAAATGCATTATGAACACAAACACTGTCTGGCAGGTCCAGCTTGTAGGTGACTTCGTTCAGCACTTGAGTGATGCGGTAGGGTCCATAGTAGCGGTGATTGAACTTGGGGGTCATGTTTTTGGGAAGTGACATATTCTTAGAGCTTACTAGGACCAGATCTCCTTTGGCAAATAGTACTGCCTTTCTCTTCTTGTTTGCTTGCTCTGTCATTGTTATCTTGCTCTGCTCGAGACTTTGCTTAGTTGCTGCATTGCGATCTCTCCATTTCTTCAAGAATTCTTCGACATCTTGATCCTCCGCTTTGGCCGCTTCGGATGCTAAGGCCAGTGGTGTAATGACTTCTTTTCCTGTGGCTAACTCAAAGGGAGTGCCGAGTGGATGGAGCTATTATAGTGGAATTCCAAGACATCAAGGTACAAGGCCCAATCCTTCTAATCCACTCTAGCATAACTGCGGAGGTAATCTTCGATGCCTTGGTTGACTCGTTCTGTCTGTCCATTTGTCTCCGAGTGGAAGGATGATGAGAATCTCAGTTGGGTTTCTAGAGACTTGAAGAGTTCCTTCCACATGTCGCTCATGAATCTTCCATCTCTATCTGATACAATGGCCAATGGTAAGCCATGCAGCTTGAATACATGTGTGAAGAAGAGGCGTGCTACCTCCTTGGCATTCAGTGGTGGTTTGGCCGGGATGAAGTGGGCCTGTTTGGAGAAATAGTCCACCACTACAAAGATGATTGTGTGTCCATGGGATTCCGGTAGTTCCACAATGAAGTCCATGCTGATGACGTCCCATGGGCGGCTAGGTACGGGTAAAGGTTGTAGTAAGCCTGCTGGTTTTGATCTTGGTGCTTTGACCATTTGGCAAGTGGGGCAAGTCTTGATGTAGTCTATCACTTCTTCCTTCATGTTCGGCCAAAAGAACTACTTCCTAAGGGCCTCCAAGGTTTTGCTTTGCCCTTTGTGGCCTCCAATCTTGCCGTCGTGTATCTCATGCAGGATGAGTTTCTTTAATTCCACATTGTTGGGGATATATAATCTCTTGCCTAAAAATAGAATACCTTCTTCTAAGGTGTACATTCCATGGGGTGTCTTCTCTGCTTCCACATCTTTGATTATCTTGTGCATTTCTTGATCTTGTTCTAGGGCCTCTTTGACAAGTTCTATGAAGTTGCTGCTGACCACACTGACAGCTTTTAGGTCAGCTTTCCGGCTCAAGGCATCTGCTATTTTATTAGTGGAGCCATGTTTGTGCTTAATCTCCAGGTCAAACTCGGCTAGGAAGTCTAGCCAGCGGGCTTGCTTTGCTGATAACTTGGGTTGAGATTGGAAGTATTTGAGGGAGATATTGTCGGTGAAGACTACTGTATGCTTGTCTTGAACATAGTGCTTCCATTTTCTAAGGCAGTGGATGACGGCCAACATTTCTTTCTCATGTGTGCTCCACCTTGTTTCAGCATCGGTAAACTTCTTTGATTCATACGCAATGGGGTGACCCTCTTGGACCAGTACACCCCCTATGCCATAGTCAGATGCATCTGTAGAGATTTCAAAGGGTTTGGTGAAGTTTGGCACCCTTAGGACGGGAGTTTGGCTCATGCACTTCTTCATCTGCTCAAAGGCTTCCTGCTGCTTCTTCCCCCATGTAAAAGAGTGGTCTTCTTTGGTGAGGTGGGAGAGGGGGGCCGTGATAAGGCTGTAATCTTTGATGAATCTTCGACAAAATACTGTGAAGCCTAGGAACTCCCGCACTTCCCTTACAGTTTTCAGTACGGGCCATTTTTGGACAGCTTCCACTTTCTTAGGGTCCACTTTGATTCCATCTACTCCTACAATAAAGCCTAAGAATTCCAATTCTTTCACTGCGAACTCACATTGGCATATAACTGATGCTGCCGCAACTTTTCAAAAACTTTGCGTAAGTGTTGCTTGTGCTCTTCTAAGGTCTTGCTGTAAACTAGGAGGTCATCTATGTAGATAATGACAAAAATATCTATCTCCGGTCTAAAAATTCCATCCATAAGGCCACAAAATGTGCCTGGCCCATTGCTTAGGCCGAACCCTAATACTAACCACTCAAAACTACCATATCGGGTACGGAAGGCTATTTTTGGGATATCCTCTTCGGCTATGCGGATTTGGTGGTATCCTGATCTAAGGTCAATCCGATTGAAGTGTTTAGCCCTGTGCAGTCTATCTAAGAGGTCCTCCACTAGAGGCATGGGGTATTTGTTTTTTATGGTGATTTTGTTAAGAGCCCTATAATCTACACAGAGTCTAAGTCCCCCATCCTTCTTCTTTACAAACAACACTGGAGCGCCAAAGGGGGATTTGCTAGGGCGGATAAATCCTTGTTCTTCTAGTTCATGTAGTTGCCTCTTCAATTCCATGAGCTCGGTATGGTTCATGCGATAGGGAGCTCGGGCCGGTGGGGCAGACCTTGGAATTAGCTCAATCTTGTGATCCACATCTCGTCTGGGTGGTAGACCCTTGGGTAATTCGGCTGGCATTACATCTTTGAATTCTTCAAGTATTTCTGCCACTTCTGTGTTCTTCTTCTGTTGTGTGGGTTTCTTGCCATTTTCTTCTTCTTCAATTGGTCTGATCATACACAAATAGACCATATCTCCTTGCTTGACTGACTTCTCGACTTGGTTTGCACTGCATGTCATGATACGTGGCCTGATGACGGTCCCTTGGACCGATGCTTTTTGGGTTTGGCCCTTTGGTTGGTTTGTTGTTGGTTTTGCTGTTTGACATGATACTCCTGGCTTATTCTCCTTCATTTGTACCTTGATTGGGGTCCTACCAGGTAGCTGCATTCTTTCGCATGGTACTCTTACACCTTCTCCTTGCATATCTAGCATCATTTCATTCACACCCTTACCAACCATTGCAATGACATACTTGTCATAGAATTTCAAGCCTAATATCACTTCAAAATCATCCATGGGGATTACTAAGAAGTTGAGTTTTGCTTTCCACTTGTCGGCTTCCACTTGGACTGCAAAGACTTGCTTCACTTCCTTGGCTTCTCCTTGTGCGAATGTCACTGTTAATCCTTCTGGGGCTTTTGATAGCTTCAATCCATGTTTTGCTGCACACTGTGGTGTCATGAAGTTGTGAGTTGCTCCTGTGTCCACCATGATAGGTTTGTTTCCATCGCCCATCCGGCCTTTGATGTATAGATGGTGGACTGCCGCTACCTTGGCTGCCATGCATTGGGGTCGGGCACTAACTGACCCTACCCTTGGATGATCCATGCTCTCTTCACTCCCATTTGGAATTTCCTGGATCCGCGGTGGTAGCGGTTCTTCTCCTCCGTATGCACAAGTTGCATTCACCCTTGATCCGCTTGATGAGGTTGTGTCTTCTATTGGGCACCTGTTTTGGTAGTGTGGACCCCTGCATTTGAAGCATCTGATGCCGGTGGACGGTCCTGGGGGTCTCCACCATGATGTGTTGGATCCTGCAGGCCCATATGACGTGCTAGGGGTTGGCCTGTAGTGATTGTTTCCCCATCTCCCTGCTGCTCCTCTTGGTACTAATGCGGTTTGGGATACGGCTGTGGTGTTAGTGGTGTTTTGACTCCTTGTATCTGTGAATGCCCCTCTAGGAGCATTGGGCCTCTGGTTCCAGGAGTTATTGTTGTTGAAGGTGTTGTTGAAGTTGTTGTTGAACCTGTTTTGATTCCCTTGTGTTGTTCTTCTGCCTTCCAGGTCCACCAATCATTCGGCCATCCTCATGGCTTTTGCTAAGCTTGTTGGCTCCTGTCTCTCCACATCTCTTCTAGCCCATTCTTGCATCCCAAACAAAAATCCATGTAGCTTCGTGTCGGTGTCCATGTTTGGTAGCTGCAGCATGATTTGCCTATACTTGCTGACATACTCTTTCATTTTTCCCTGTGCTTGCTTGAGGTTCCTCCATTCATCTCTCACTTTGAATTTCTCTAGCTTTGGGATAAAGTAGTCCTTCAGTTCTTCCTGGAGCTCTTCCCATGAACAGATTGTGTGGCCCTGCTCTTGTTCTAACAGGTACCAACTGGCAGAGTCCTCCTCCAAGTAAATGGCTGCCACCTCTGCCTTCCTGTCTTCGGTGATTCTTGAATACTTTAAGTACCTATCCACCTCTGCGATCCATTTCTTCAGGACCAACCCATCTCTCTCTCCCTTGTACTTGGCGGGTTGGGGCATCTTGAATTTCCCGTAATCATCTTCTGAACTACTGCTATCTTCCTCTTCTTTGTGATGGTGCTTCTTCTCCTTCTTCTTGTCTTTCTTTTTGCTTCCTAATTCTACTACTTTCTCCTTCTCCTTTCTTGTATCTTGCGCCCTCCTAAATGACTCCTCTCTACCCGTTCTATCCATCTCCTCTTGCATTCGGTGTCTTCTCTCCTCTTCTTGTTGTTGATTCACCCATTCCCTATAGCCCTGCTCTACTTCTAGTTTTTTCCTCCTTTCTTCCTCTTCCTCTTTCATCTGCATGTTCCTCCATATTGATTCTAGCATACCAGACATACCATCTAATTGTCTTTCGAGCCCGGCCACCTTCTCTTCTTGGGCCACTCTCCATTCTTGTCCCCTACTCTTCTTCCTCTCCTCCAATGTCGGGAGGGTGATGTTCTCCCTTTCTTCCTCCATGTGGTTGGTGGTGGTGTCGATGCGGGGAAGCCGCGTTTCACCTGTGGTGGTGTGGGTCGTGCCGTGGGGAAGCTGCGTCACGTCTTCAGACGGTGGGATGTCGAGGTTGGGACGTCACGCCAGGGCGACGTGACGTGGGGCGTCGCGACGTGGGGCGACACGATGCGGGGCGTTGCGCTGTGGGTCGTTACGACTTCGATCTCTTCGGGGCACTGGATCTTTCCTCCTGCTTCCGTAAGCACTCCTTCACTCCGAGCAAGAGTTGCTCTGATACCAAGTGTGATAAACCTGCACTCGTTACGCACTCAACACGGCACAGAAAGGTAACATGATATGATCTCAAGGTATACTCTTGTATTATTCAATCCAAAAGCGGGACAACATAGACACATCCCAGGAATACACCCTCGTGATGCCGCACATAAGAGGGTTCACCACTGGGCATAGGGAATCACACGTAGAGTGGAAACAAGGCAGGGCTTTGAGTCACTACTACTCCCTATATAGGTGCAATCGGTAGCAACGGCATGGTATAGCTACAAAGCCCTTACAGCTGTGCTGTGTCGTGGGGGGGTGACGCGGGCTGGGGTGGGTCGAGCGAGGTTTTCGGAGGCGTTGTGGGGTGGTGTGGATGGAGCGGGGTTTTTCGAGGTGGGGTGCGGGGGGACGTCGTGGGGGGTGCGATGGGGTGGGGGGGTGTGCCATGTCGTGGGGGGTGGTGACGCGGGGTGGGGTGGGTCGAGCGGGGTTTTCGGAGGCGTGGTGGGGTGGTGTGGATGGAGTGGGGTTTTTCGAGGTGGGGTACAGGGGGCGTCATGGGGGGGTGCGGTGGGGTGGGGGGTGTGCCATGTCATGGGGGGGTGATGCGAGGTGGGGTAGGTCGAGCGGGGTTTTTGGAGGCGTGGTGGGGTGGTGTGGATGGAACGGGGTTTTTTGAGGTGGGGTGCGAGGGGGCATCGTGGGGGGTGCGGTGGGGTGGGGGAGGGTGTGCCATGTCGTGGGAGGGGCGACATGGGGTGGCGTGGGTCGAGCAGGGTTTTCGGAGGCGTGGTGGGGTGGTGTGGATGGAGCGGGGATTTTTGAGGTAGGGTACGGGGGGGATGCACCGCGTCGTGGGGTGTGTGGTGGGGTGTGCCGTGTCATGGGGGGGTGACACGGGGTGGCGTGGGTCGAGCGGGGTTTTCGGAGGTGTGGTGGGGTGGTGTGGATGGAGCGGGGTTTTTCGAGGTGGGATACGGGGGGGATGCGCCGTGTCGTGGGGGGGTGCGGTGGGGTGGGGAGCTGTGCCATGTCGTGGGGGGTGACGCGGGATGGGGTGGGTGGAGCAGGGTTTTTGGAGGCGTGGTGGGGTGGTGTGGACGGAGCGGGGTTTTTCGAGGTGGGGTGCGGGGGGGATGCGTCATGTCGTGGGGGGTGTGGTGGGGTGGGGGGGTGTGCCGTGTCCTGGGGGGGTGATGCGGGGTGGGGTGGGTCGAGCGGGGTTTTTCGAGGCGTGGTGGGGTGGTGTGGATGGAGCGGGGTTTTTCGAGGTGGGGTACGAGGGGGCGTCGTGTGGGGGTGCGGTGGGATGGGGGGTGTGCCGTGTCATGGGGGGGTGTCGAGGGGTGGGGTGGGTCGAGTGGGGTTTTCGGAGGCGTGGTGGGGTGGTGTATATGGAGTGGGGTTTTTCGAGGTGGGGTGGGGGGAATGCACCGTGTCGTGGGGGGGTGAGGTGGGGGGATGCGCCGTGTCTTGGGGGGTGCGGTGGGGTGGGGGGGTGTGCCGTGTGTTGGGGGGGTGACGCGGGGTGTGGTGGGTTGAGCGGGGTTTTTGGAGGTGTGGTGGGGTGGTGCGGATGGAGCAGGGTTTTTCGAGGTGGGGTGAGGGGGGAATGCACCGCATCGTGGGGGGTGAGTGTTGAGTGTTGAAATGACTTGTTTTTTGGCTGAGTTTTGTTGTTTTTGAGAGCTGAATGGTTGATTTTATGAGATGATTGATTGATTTGGAAGTGGTTTGAGAATGTTTTGGATGATATTGATTGTGTTTTGGAAGATCATGATGTTTGTTGGTGGTTCTGTGATGTTCTGATAGGTTCTGATTGGTTCTGTATACCTTCTGTTTTGGTCTGTTTTGGTCTGTTTTGTTCTGATTATCTTCTGTAAGGAGGGATGGAGTATTGATTGATGAAGAATGAGATATTGTGAAAGTTTATTGAATGGTTTGTGAGAGTTTGGAATGATTTGAGAGTGAGTTATGTGGTTTTGATGACCTTCTGTAACCTTCTGTAGGTCTTCTGTAGAGCTTCTGCTTCTGTTCTGTCTCTGTTCTGTTCTGTACTGTAGCTATTCTGGTACTGTTCTGTAGACTGTTCTGTATGCTTTTGTATGTGTTCTGATGGATGAGAGTGTAGCTTGGGAAAGTTTTCTAACCTTGGAAAGAGGTGAATACAAGTGCAAAAGAGCTGAAAGAAGTGGAAGAAGTAGCTGCTGAAGACTCAAGTGAAGACTAGAGTGAAGTGACAGTAGTGAGCTATGAAAGGACACTGTAGTGGCTCTGGTGACTCTTCATATCAGACATACCTCTTGGGAGGGGTATCCAAGACCTAAGAAGGATTATTAAGAGTGAATTTTGAGAGATTGTAGTGAGGATATGATGTATTATTGATGGAGAGAGAGAGAGAGAGTCAGAGATAGCCAATTCTACTCAAACAAAGTGATTGTATATGAGAGATTGAGAGAGAAGACTATGAAGATATTGAAGATGAATACTATGTGATGTATTTCCATTCAAAGATGGTGTATTCCTTTGCTTTCTTTGTTCTATTGATGGATTTTCTGAAGATATTGAAGAATATGGTTGATTCTATTAAAAACCGTGGGAGATATACATGATGCTGCATGAAGATTTGTTGTGCCTGGTGTTCTTTTTTTCATTTGTGATCATATGAAACATGATAAACAAGCTTGTTGATGTTACAAGATAGATTTTCTTGCAAGAGAATTCCCTTTTCCTTGGTGTTCCTCTTGGGTCTCCAGTGAGGTGGGGTGGGATGCGCCGTGTCATGGGGGTGGGGGGGTGAGGTGAGGTGGGGTGGATCGAGCGAGGTTTTTCGAACCGTGGTGGGGTGCTGTGGATGGAGGCGGGTTTTTGGAGGTGTGTTCTGGGGTGCTGTGGATGGAGTGGGGTTTTTGGTGGTGTGCTGTGTCATGGGGAGATGAGGTGGGGTGGGATTGTGCCATGTCGTGGGGGGGAGGGGGGTTGGGTGGAGTAGGGTTTTCTTAGGGGGGAAGGTGCGCCATGTCGTGGGGGGGGCAAGGTGGGGTGGGGTGGGATGAGGTGAGGTGGGGATGGGTTGGGGTTTTTTTGAGAGGTGGCAGGGGGGATGAGGGTGTGCCGTATCGTGGGGGGGTGAGGTGGGTTGAGTGTTGTTTTTTGAGGTGAGATGGGGTGGGATGGATGGAGCAAGGTTTTTTCGGGGGGTTGCCATGTCATGGCGGGAAGGGGGGGACTCCTCCCCCCTCCCCCCCATGACATGACACGACACGACGTGCCGCCCTCCCCTCAACACACACCACACCATGTTGCGATGCACCCTTCCCCTCCCCCCCTCCCTCCCCTCAACATACACACCCACCCACCATGTCGCGACGCCCCCTCCCCCCCACCATGCCACGACACGACGTGACGTGGCCCCTCCCCAAAATAACATGACATCCCCCCTCCCCCATGACATGACGCGATGCGCCCACCCCCTCCCCAACATGGCGTCTCCCTCCCCCTCCCCAACATATCATGACATCCCCTCCTCCCCCCCTGACACGACACGACGCGACATGCCCCCCTCCCCCTCCCCAACATGATGTGACATCCCCCACCTCCCCCCCCCCTTGCCCCATGACATGACACGATGCAACGTGCCCCCCTCCCCTTAACACACACACCCACCCACAATGACCCCCCCCCAACACACACCACACCATGTCGCGATGCGCCCTGCCCTCCCTCCAAAATTCGGCCCCCCCTTCCCCCCTCAACACACGCCATAACATGTCGCGACGCACCCTTCCCCCCCCCCATGACATCCCCCCCCCCATGACATGACACGACATGATGCGATGCGCCCCCCTCCCCCAACCCAACATAACATGACATCCCCCCCCATGACACGACTTGACGTGCCCGCCCCCTTCCCCAACATAACATGACATCCCCCCCTCGCCCCCAATGACATGACGTGATGCACCGCGCCCCCCTCCCCTCCCCAACATAACATGAAATCCCCCCCTCGCCCCCAATGACATGACGTGACGCGCCGCGCACCCTCCCCCTCCCCAACATAACATGACATCCCCCCCTCTCCCTCCATGACACGACATGACACGACGCGATGCTTCCCCCTCTCTCTCCCCAACATGACATGATATCCCCCCATGACACGACGCGACGCGATGCGCCCCCCTCCCCAACATAACATGACATCCCCCCGCATGACACTGTTGAGATATCGAGCTCCACTCGTGATATGCCAGGGCGACCGTTGTGCATTTATGTCACCGACGTGTCAGTTGCAGATGCGGTTGGTACACCGCCCATGAATAATAGCTAGATGACAGCTATCCTTATTTTCTCTAGTTCGTGGCTCAGTTAGTATGCCACCTTAGTTAGTTGTCTTTGGTTTGAGACCCATATATAGGATTCTTCTATTTCTTTGTATGAGAGTTCTTTTGGCTTACACAACTAAGAAGAGGAAAACTGTTTTCAGCCTCCACCCTTGTGTGTATTCCCCCATTGTGCAAGCAAAAAAGCTACAAGTGAGACTCCTTCCTTCTCTCCCAAAATCTTGACATGGTATCAGAGCCTTGTTCGTGGTAAGGAGCTCAAGAAAGCAAGCCAAGCTCACGGTGTTCTGGTAAGAGGAGTAGTGTTGCTTTCATTTTCTATTTTGGGAGCAGATCTCTGCAGGTAGCATAGCCGGAAATTGCAAGAGTGCATTGTCTCAGGTTGAGACGCCCTTCGCGGTGAAGCAAGAGGGCAGTATATGCTGCGGGATAGGGCTTTAGCCCTGGGCAACCCTGTTTTTTTGATTTGAGGCCATTTTGGGGCTTGTTTTGGAGGCGAAAGATTTCTGCACGCACTCAGGAAAAGGCCCAGTTTTATGCTGTGCGACCACTGTTCTACAGGTCGGTGAAAATTTACTGTAGAAATTGCATCATATGCTTGTGTGCAGAGGCATTGGGAGTTACAGAATCATCCTTGTTGCCTGTTGATGCAAAATCGTCATTAGGAAGTGACTGTGTGGTCAAATACCACTTTCGTCAGTTTTGCAGATTAGCCCTTGTGAGGCTGAAGCTGTGTTCTTTGCAGTGACAGAACTTTTTGCAGTGTTCTATAATGGCGTCTGATTCTCTCTCACAGATTGTCACTGAAAAGCTTGACAAGAACAACCTCCAAGCATGGAAGTTTAGAATGACGAATTTCCTTATGGGAAAAGGATATTGGGAATTTGTTGCAGGAAATGAAGAAGAACTAGTTCTTCCTGATGTTCCCAATCAACAGCAAATGCACACATTTAAAGCATGGCATGAGAGAGCCAGGAAAGTTATGTACTGGCTGTCTATCAGTATTTCAGACTCTATGATTGTGCATATTCAGGATGCAAGTACGCCAAAGGAGGCATGGGATACTTTGTCAAAAATGTATAGCACAAATACTTAAGCCAGGAAAATGCAGCTCAAGCAAGAGTTGCATAATGTGCAAAGAGAAAGTATGAGCATCAATGACTACCACATGAAGGTGAAGAAGATTGCAGATGCACTTGCTTCCATTGGGTCGCCAGTGGAAGATGATGATTTAGTTTCTGTGACCTTGAATGGCCTAGGAAAGGATTATGCACAGTTTCGGACATCCATTTCAGTTCTTGAAAGGTTTCCTGATTTTGAGGAGTTGATTGCTCTTCTAATTTCTGAGGAGCAGAGAAATGGTGGTGCATCTTCTTCAGGAGGAACTTCAAAAGAAACTGTCTTCTACTCAAATGCTGGAAGAGGTAGAGGCAGAGGTAGAGGAGGACGATTTGGAGGCCGTGATAGAAATCAGAATATGCAGCAAACTCAAGAAAACCAGTCCTATGGAGGAGGACATGGTAACTCTAGAGGCAAGGGGAGCCAAAGAGGTCGTGGTGGATGGCAAAGAGGCCAAAATGCAAACAGTAATGTTGAATGCTACTACTTGGTAAAATGGGTCATATGGCTAAAGACTGCTATAAAAAGCAGAATGACATCATGAATGGAAAACTGCAACAAGGGAATTATGCATCTTCTAGTAGACAGGGTGATGACAGAAATGAGCATTTGTTTATGGTGCAGCACATGAACAATTCTGTGACAAGTGCAGAAGAAAGCAACGATGTATGGTATGTTGACTCAGGTGCATCAAACCACATGACAGGTCATGCAGAATGGATGGAGGATGCAAGGAAAATGGAAAAACCAGGATTTGTGGAGACTAGTGATGATACTGCACATCCGATTGTGCAGATTGGAAAAATTCCTTTGTCTATGCAGGATGGGAAAAAGAAATACCTATCTGATGTATTTCATGTCCCGAATATCACCAAGAATCTGGTTTTTGTTGGTCAAATGGTTGAACAGGGCTTGCAGGTCAGATTTAATCCTCATGGATGCTTTGTTGAGGATATGAAAAATAAAGGTCACTTGATAGCAAAAGGAAAGAATAAGGGCAGAATGTTTACGTTGGATGCAGACATGTCTGAATTGAGTGCAACAATGTTTGCACATGGGACCGGTGTAGTTGCAGATATTGATATCTGGCATAAACGCATTGGTCATGTTAATGTACAGTGACTTAAATCAATGCAGGCCCAAAATATTGTTGCAGGATTGCCAAAATTCAAGGTTGCAGAAATGCATAAGGTATGTGAAGCCTGTCAGTTTGGAAAACAGGCAAGAAAACCATTTCCTAGACATGTTCAAGAGAGTAAGAAGCCATTGGAATTAATCCACTCTGATGTGTGGACTACTAAAGCTGCATCTCTTGGAGGCTGTCATTATTTTGTCACTTTTATTGATGACTATAGCAGAAAAGTTTGGGTATATTTTATGAAAAAGAAAAGTGAAGTTTTTGGGCATTTCAAAACTCTTAAAGCCATGGTTGAAAAGAAACAGGTCTGCAAATAAAATGCCTAAGGTCAGATGGAGGGGGAGAGTACCTCTCAAATGAGTTTGCAAGGTTCTTGCAGGAGCATGGCATAAAGCATCAATATTCATGCAGTCATACCCCACATCAAAATGGAATTGCAGAAAGAAAAAACATACATATTGGACAGGTATCTCGTGCCATGCTCAATGAAAAAGACCTACCAGATTTTTATTGGGCTGAAGCAGTTTCTACAACAGTCTACATAATGAACAAGGCTCCCACTGCAGCAATACATGGGATGACTCCAGAGGAGAGGTATACTGGTAGGAAACCAGATATTTCTCATTTGAAAATTTTTGGTTGCATTGCCTATGTACATGTGCCAGATGAGTTGAGATCCAAGTTGGATCCAAAAGCTGAGAAGTGCATCTTTATTGGTTATTCTCTGCAGCAAAAAGGGTATAGATGCTATAACCCTTCTACTCGTAAGTTTACAGTGAGCAGAGATGTTGTTTTTGATGAGATGAGTAGCTGGTATAAACCAGTAAATGTGATTGATGATGTAGATGCACAAAATGGTAATGCTGCACAGAATTCACAGCAGCAGTCACAAAATATTAGTGGACCTGGAGTGTCCTCTAGCAGTGGTTCATATTCTTTGCCATGGATAGGCAGATTGAGATCAGGAGAATCTTCTCAAAGCAATGCAGATAGTGGCATGCAGGTATCACGAAAAGGAAAAGAGAAGGTTGATCAGCCCATGTTTGATATGAATGCAGGTCACTCTTATGTGGATGGTGAATCCAGTGGCTCAGAACAGAGCATTGATGATGAGTTGGGTATCCCCTCTATTGTTACACCTGGAGTAAGGAAGACCAGGGATGTTTTGAGAGCACCTGGAAGTGAGTCTACTTTGTGTAGGTCTACCAGAGCTAGGTATCCTGTGGATAGGCTGAAATATGATGGATTTATAGCCATTCACTATGCACATATGGTCAAAGTGATACAGGAACCAGAGCCCACTTCTTTTGAGCAAGCCATGGGAAAAGAAAAATGGGAGAAAGCCATGGATGAAGAAATGGATGCCTTGGAAGCAAATGCTACATGGGAATTGGTACCTTTGCCTAAAGGTAAGAATGCAATTGGCTGTAAGTGGGTTTATAAGGTGAAGCACAATGCAGATGGTTCAGTGAACAGATACAAGGCAAGATTAGTAGTCAAGGGGTATGCACAAACATATGGCATTGACTATGAAGAAACATTCAGTCCGGTTGCAAGGATGGCAACCGTAAGAGCAGTCATTGCTATGGCTACATCAAAGTGATGGTCTTTACATCAGATGGATATAAAGAATGCCTTCTTGCATGGTGATTTGCAAGAAGAGGTCTATATGGAGCAGCCACCAGGTTATGTGCATGCTGTTCATCCTGAGTTTGTTTGCAGATTGAAGAAAGCCTTGTATGGCTTGAAGCAAGCACCTAGAGCATGGTCTGACAAGATAGGATAGTATCTTGTCATTATTGGCTTTCAGATTTCCAAGGCAGATTTCTCACTTTATGTGAGAAAAACAGAGAAAGGTATTATGCTACTTGTCATTTATGTTGATGATTTGATTATGACAGGTGACAATGATGAAGATATCCTTCATGTGAAAATGCTATTGAAGCAGAAGTTTGAGATGGAGGATTTGGGAGAGCTGCGTTATTTCTTGGGCATTGAGGTGATTAGATCACCAAGTGGGATACAGCTCTTGCAGAGGCAGTATGGATTGGACATGCTGTCCAAATATGGGATGACAGGCTGTAAGCCTATTTCAGTTCCTTTGGAGCAGAATGTGAAGCTGAGCACAGATGCAAGTGAGCTTCTGGAAGACCCTACTATGTACAGACGCATAGTAGGAAGCTTGATTTATATGACTATTACCAGGCCAGATTTGAGCTATGCTGTTGGATTGGTAAGTCAGTTTATGCAGGCTCCAAGGAAACCGCATTTGGATGCGGCTAGACGCATACTCAGGTATGTGAAGTCCACATTGCAATATGGACTATTTTATGAGACTGGGGTTCAGATACAGTTGCATGGATACACTGATGCTGATTGGGCTGGTAGCATTTCTGATAGATGATCTACCAGTGGATATGTGTTCTCTTTTGGGAGTGCTGCAGTCACTTGGAGCAGCAAGAAACAGCCTACAGTTGCCTTATCTAGCACAGAGGCTGAGTACAGGGGCGCAGCAATGGCTGCATGTGAGGTAGCTTGGTTGCATAAGCTACTTTATGATATGCATCAGCCTACAAATGGGCCAGTTGTCATTTATTGTGACAACATGAGTAGTATACACTTGGCAAATAATCGAGTCTATCATGCTAGAACAAAGCACATTGAGGTGCATTATCACTATGTGCGAGAGAAGGTTTTACTAGGTCTTATTGATCTAGTTTATGTCAGCACAGAGGATCAGATAGCTGACATATTCACGAAGGCATTGGGCGCAGAGAAGCTGTGCAAGTTCAGAGACCTGCTTGGTGTGCAGGAATTGGGATTGAGCTCGAGGGGGAGTGTTGAGATATCGAGCTCCACTCGTGATATGCCAGGGTGACCGTTGTGCATTTATGTCACCGACGTGTCAGTTGCAGATGCGGTTGGTACACCGCCCATGAATAATAGCTAGATGACAGCTATCCTTATCTACTCTAGTTTGTGGCTCAGTTAGTATGCCACCTTAGTTAGTTGTCTTTGGTTTGAGACCCATATATAGGGTTCTTCTATTTCTTTGTATGAGAGTTCTTTTGGCTTACACAACTAAGAAGAGGAAAACTGTTTTTAGCCTCCACCCTTGTGTGTATTCCCCCATTGTGCAAGCAAGAAAGCTACAAGTGTGACTCCTTCCTTCTCTCCCAAAATCTTGACAGACACGACACGACACGACACGACGCGATGCGACGCGATGCGCCCCCCATGACATCCCCCCTATCCCCCCATGACATGACATGACACGACATGACGCGTCCCCCTCCCCCTCCTCAACATGACATGACATCTGCCCCCCCATGACACGACGCGATGCGACGTGCCCGCCTCCCCAACATAACATGAAATCCCTCCCCATGACATGACACGACACGACACGACGCGATGCGATGTGAGGCGCCCCCTCCCCCTCCCCCTCCCCAACATAACATGACATCCCCCCTCGTCCCCCCCATGACACGACGCGAGGCGCCCCCTCCCCCTCCCCCTCCCCAACATAACATGACATCACCCCCCTCCATGACACAACACGATGCGACGCGCCCCCCTCCCCCTCCCCCTCCCCAACATAGCATGACATCCCCCCCATGTCACGACACGACATGGAGCGCCCCCCATCCCAACATGACACAACGCGATGCGCCCCCCTCCCCCCTCAACACACACCACACCATGTTGCGACATGCCCTCCCCCCCCAACACACACACCCACCCACCATGTCACGATGCCCCCCTCCCCCCCATGCCACGACACGACGCGACACACCCCCCTCCCCAACATAACATGACATCCCCCCTCCCCCCCATGATATGACGTGACGCGCCCGCCCCCCTCCCCAACATAACATGACATCCCCCCCTCGTGCCCCCCCCATGACACGACGTGATGCGCTGTGCCCCCCTCCCCCTCCCCAACATATCATGAAATTTCCCCCCCTTACATGACACGATGTGACACGGCCCCCTCCCCCTCCCCAACATGACGTGACACCGCCCCAACACACACCACACCATGTTGCGATGCGCCCTCCCCCCACTCCAAACCCCCCCTTCCCTTCTAAAGACACACCACACCATGTCGCGATGCGCCCCCCCATGACATCCCCCCCGCCACATGACATGACACGATGCGACGTGCCCCCTCCCCTTAACACACACAC